>NC_067119.1:35266386-35377141 GCF_021347895.1 Acanthochromis polyacanthus | reverse complement strand
ATTATTACATCAAAAACATTGATATCTTCTAATTTCAGCTTCTTAAATGTGAATATTTCTTTACTGTTTTGTGACAGTAAACTGAAATATTTGTGTTGTGGACAAAATATTTGTCTTTTTGAGGTTACAGGAAGTACTGTCCGTTTTCTGCCATCGTATAGACCTAACCACTGATTGACTGAACAGAAGAATCATTATTTTTTAGTGTTGAAAGAATTTCAAGTAACTTAACTTTTTGTTTTTATTTGCAAATTGTAATTTTTCTTTATTTTGGTTTGCAAATTTTGCCAATCTTCAATAATAAATTTGAGAACTTGTCGATCTGCTGCAGCTCAAACGAGCTTTGATAGTTTCTCTCAGCTCTTTCTCAGGTGAATGTTTCCTGTTCCAAATAATCCATGTCGGATTTGCTCGTCCTGTTTTAAAAACTAAGCATAGAACACGATTTTTCATTACAACAAAGTCCTGCACCTCCATGGAAACAGCACAACCAGGAAGAAATACCTTCTGTGCAATATGACAGTTATAATGCCATAAATCTTGTTTATCTTTGTGGTTGTTTTTTGTGTGTTTGCGGTCATTTTGCATCTCTTTCTGTCTCTTTGTAGTTGTTCTGCATCTCTTTGTGGTTGTCTTTTGTCTGTTTTTTCTCATTTCTTCCAACTAGTGGGCATAGTGCTTCTCTTTGTGGTCTTTCTTTTCATTTTTCATCAGTTTGTTGTCATTGTTTGTCTCTATGGGGATGTTTTGTGTCTTCTGGTAATTTGTTGTCTGTTTGTGGTCATGTTACATCTTTTTTCCGGTTCTTTGAGGTCAGTTTTCGTCTGCGTTTTGCATCTTGCGGTCATTAATTTGTGGTACTTGTTCAAGCAAGTGCACTGCTCAGGAGGAACCTCTGTTTCGAGGACTAACAGGACCTTTTTTGTCTAGATTTGAGCCTCCTTGGTTTAATATATTTCCTGCTTGTCTTAACAGAATTAACGGGAGCAGAGGTCCTATCCTCAATTGTCCTATGCAGCTCCAAAAAGGAGTTTGTAGGGAATTTGAACAACCTTTGGCTCAAGCTCTTCCACAGAGGATCAGTTTGGTCCCTTCAACACTGTCGGAGACGTGAATATTTACCGGTTAAAAAAGTTTTTTTTATACTAAGATGACAAAAGGAACAGAATTAAAAATGGAGGTCAAATTCCTGCACTTCTCAGCATTCAAATGTACAGACAACACAACCATTTAATGCTATTTTAATGGTTTGATTTGGAAGTTTTTGTTGCAGGCAATCAGAAATTAACTTCCATAACTCACAGCAGCTGAAATAAAGAACTTCACCTCATTTGAACTGGAATGAATTCAATCCCGCTTGTAGTGTGACGGCGTAAAAACTTTAAAGATCTGAAGATGCAATGTGCTCTAAACTACCTAAATCTCACGCGGAACTTGGTAAAACCTCCAGAATGAGGAGTTTTCTGGGGACCACGACTGCCAGATGGATAATCTCCGTACCACTGCAGCCCTGAGGAAGCTGTAAACTCCGTGGGCTGAATGGGAATGAAGAAGCATCACCTTAGTTTCATTCTGGAGCCTCCTACGTTCAACTTTACAGTCCAGTCGGGTCCTGATTGATATTACAGGAGCATGGTGGGAGTTGCTCTCCCCAAAAAAGAAAGAAAGAAAGAAAAAGGTTAAAAGGTCATTTTCATGTCGAGACGAAGCCCCTTGTGACAAGTCTCCAGTGGAAATGGATGTGATTCGAGTTGAGTTTGGGTCCCAGCGGACGTTTGTTCCCCCGGATGGAGATAAAGGGGCAGGAGGGCAGAAACAGGGGGGGAAAATGAATTTGACTTGACTCGAGTTTGTTGAGTTCATGCTTGGAGTCGTTCGCCATACAAGAGCAGAGCTGATGTTTGACCGCCAGGCCTCATATCTCAGATCAGAGGAGGGGAAGGAGAAAGTCGTCGAGCCCCGTCAGCCTCAGCTATTGATTTTCTGTTGAGGATGTACGAGCACTGTGGCCAAGACTCCAACAGGAAATATGGAGCCTTTTTTTAAAATGTGGATGAAGGATTTCAACCTTGTGGACTTTAGAATCGGGTGATGTCACTGTGCTATAAAAAGACAGGAGGTGTTTGTAAGAAATGGCTGCATCGCTGCATGTTAAAGGCGTGAACTGCATCGTTTCCCTCCTCTTGTGCTGCCAGCTGGCGAGTAATGTTCGTATTGATCGCCGCCTCAGTGAACTTTCTACCGAGGGTCATTAGGTGTTTATGGAGCAATGAATAACCCAAAACTTTCCCTGGTAAATTATTTCCTCTCTACCTGCTTTGCTTCCACTGAACCCAAAGGTGCAGCACCGTGAACTACATTAACTGGAGTGCTTAGAATAGCTGAAGCTGTGGCAGCTGCTTAAACATTTCTAGGTCGGGATGTGCAGCTTCCAAACACCTGCAGATAAATTATCTCACTGGGGTTTATTGCAATTTATTTTTTGATTCCAACAATTTAAGAAAATGGTGAGGAGTGTCTACACAAACACTCAAAATATACACACGTGGACAAAATTGTTGGTACCCCTCAGTTAAAGAAGGAAAAACCCACAATTCTCACTGAAATCACTTGAAACTCACAAAAGTAACAATAAATAAAAATTTATTGAAAATTAAATAATCAAAATCAGCCATCACTTTTGAATTGTTGATTAACATAATTATTTAAAAAAACAAACTAATGAAATAGGGCTGGACAAAAATGATGGTACCCATAACTTAATATTTTGTTGCACAACCTTTTGAGGCAATCACTGCAATTAAACGATTTCTGTATTTGTCAATGAGCGTTCTGCAGCTGTCAACAGGTATTTTGGCCCACTCCTCATGAGCAAACAGCTCCAGTTGTCTCAGGTTTGATGGGTGTCTTCTCCAAATGGCATGTTTCAGCTCCTTCCACATATGTTCAATGGGATTCAGATCTGGGCTCATAGAAGGCCACTTTAGAATAGTCCAACGCTTTTCTCTCAGCCATTCTTGGGTGTTTTTGGCTGTGTGTTTTGGATGGTTGTCCTGTTGGAAGACCCATGACCTGCGACTGAGACCAAGCTTTCTGACACTAGGCAGCACATTTCTCTCCAGAATGCCTTGATAGTCTTCAGATTTCATCGTACCTTGCACACTTTCAAGACACCCTGTGCCAGATGCAGCAAAGCAGCCCCAAAACATTACTGAGCCTCCTCCATGTTTCACCGTAGGGACAGTGTTCTTTTCTTCGTATGCTTGGTTTTTGAGTCTATGAACATAGAGTTGATGTGCCTTACCAAAAAGCTCCAGTTTGGTCTCATCTGTCCAAAGGACATTCTCCCAGAAGCTTTGTGGCTTGTCAACATGCATTTTTGCAAATTCCAGTCTGGCTTTTTTATGAGTTTTTTTCAGCAGTGGTGTCCTCCTTGGTCGTCTCCCATGAAGTCCACTTTGGCTCAAACAACGACGAATGGTGCGATCTGACACTGATGTACCTTGGCCTTGGAGTTCACCTTTAATTTCTTTGGAGGTTGCTGTGGGCTCTTTGGATACAATTCCAACGATCCGTCTCTTCAATTTGTCATCAATTTTCCTCTTGCGGCCACGTCCAGGGAGGTTGGCTACTGTCCCGTGGGTCTTGAACTTCTGAATAATATGAGCCACTGTTGTCACAGGAACTTCAAGCTGTTTAGAGATGGTCTTATAGCCTTTACCTTTAAGATGTTTGTCTATAACTTTTTTTCGGATGTCCTGGGACAATTCTCTCCTTCGCTTTCTGTTGTCCATGTTCAGTGTGGTACACACCTTTTCACCAAACAGCAGGGTGACTACTTGTCTCCCTTTAAATAGGCAGACTGACTGATTATGAGTTTGGAAACACCTGTGATGTCAATTAAATGACACACCTGAGTTAATCATGTCACTCTGGTCAAATAGTTTTCAATCTTTTATAGAGGTACCATCATTTTTGTCCAGGCCTGTTTCATTAGTTTGTTTTTTTAAATAATTATGTTAATCAACAATTCAAAAGTAATGGCTGTTTTTGATTATTTAATTTTCAATCATTTTTTATTTATTGTTACTTTTGTGAGTTTCAAGTGATTTCAGTGAGAATTGTGGGTTTTTCCTTCTTTAACTGAGGGGTACCAACAATTTTGTCCACGTGTGTATTAAACCTGCAAAACAGCCAAGATAAGGGTAGGACATTTTATGTATCACCCATCAAATCTCATATAATCCATGTGCAAAATACTAACACATGAAGTTGTTGTGTGAATTTGCTTGTCTGAGACCAAATCTAAAAAAATAACTTAGAGAAAAGAATGTTTGAAAATATTTTTTAAATACCAAAAAAGTCTAGAGTTCCGTCTAAAATAGCATTTTTCTGTAGTCCCACTCTTGATGACCAAATTCGATCTCAAATAAAACAATTAAAATGAAATTTACAGTAAATCTTCTTCTTTCTTTTTTTTTTTTTTGCATTGATGTCTTTTACAATTGTGGGAACATTTTTCAGTCGATATAATATTTTAAATAATAATTCATGGAATGTGTTCCACAACAATCCTGTCAGCAAAACCTGTTGATGACATTTTTGTCATTTTGTGTCTCGTTTTTGTCGTTTACATCATCAAACAGTTTTCCTATAGAATGGGTAGAGCAAAGCTATGTCCTCTCTTCTATTTCTCAGATTTTCATCACATTGTCAGCCTTGATTGAACGTCTCTCTCTACCTCATATTATCAGGATCAGACTCATTCTTTGGACTGTTTTCCATCAGTCAGTTTGTCCTCTTGGTCAGCAGTAACAGCTAGCTAAATATCTAGCTGCTACTGCTGAGAAAAAGATCACATTAGCATGGATTAGCAACCCTGTGACTGTGATTAGAGTAGGGTTAGCAAACAACACATAAAACATGGAATAAAAATGCTACCATTATTGTGTAAGGTGAGCTGATCAAGTCTTTGATAGTTTATTACATATTAATGATCGATATGGAGCAAAATATTGCAAAGGAGAAAGTTGATTTTTCAAACATTCTGAAGGCCAAATGTTCTCCAAATCTGGAATGAAAAACTATTGGATTCATTCTTGCTGCAGCAGATCAACAAGTTCTTGACATTATTCAAGATTCGTTTATTGTAATTTCTTGTGTATTTGTGTGAATAAAAATGAAATGATGTCCTCCTAGTCCCCGTATGGTGCAAATAAAAAACTGTTAATTCAATTTGTAAATAAAAAGGCTACTTGAGATTCTTTCACTTCATAAATGCAGTGAATAATTTGTTTGCTTTTCTCTGCTGTTTTCCAGATTTCTTGTCCCAGATATTCCACGTTGTATCCAAGGGCGTAACTTTGGGTCTTCCATTGGGGGGGTTAAACTCTGTGCCTGTTTATTGGTATTTATTGAATTGTTTACTTTTGTAAAAGGAGTCGTGGTAATTTGGTATGCCTGTATTAGAAATACATTGGTGATTTACTTGAAGTTGTTGCAGCTGTGTACTTATGTATTTATGCAGTAATGACTAATTAATTCCTATTGTGTTTAAGTACTAGCTGGCAAGACCGTAGCAGCTTCCACTTAATTGATTTTGGGTTTATGTCAACTATCGATGAAAAGAAAAATGAAGAACTTTAAAGATTAATCAATTGCATCACTGTATTGACACAACTAAAGTACAAACAGAAAATGTCTTATGCACAATTCATGGCAACACTCAATACATCACACAATACAGGGTGGCACACTGGAGTGCAGCTTGCACCTCTATTCTGGTGTGGAGCATGTATAGAGAAAGCTAACACAGTACAAGGGCTAAGGTATGTTACCTGGTCATTTGTGCCTCCTGTGCTGCCTTTCCCTGTGCTCTCTCTCCCTCTCTTTGGTCACCTGATGATCCTCCATCACCTGGACTTCCTCTGTCACCTCCTCCTCCTCTCTTTTGCTCAACTGTTGCACCTCCTCTGGGACCTCCTCTCTCTCTCTCCTAATCTGCGACTGTGCTTCTCCCTCTCTGGTCACCTGCCTCTCTTTCATGGCCTGTTCGGCAATCATATTCTTGAACTTGGTATAAAAAATGCTTAGTTAATGTTAAAATGGTATCAGCCCGGTTAAAAATGAACAGTAAGGTCAAAGAACAATTTGAGGAAATAAATAGATTCAGGTATTTCCCAAATTTTGTCAAGATTCACGAGATGAAGTACTTCTCTTCCCCTCCTCTGTCACTGTCACCGGCTGTGTACTCCACAGCCACCCTGCTGCAGCAGAGCGTCTGTTGTCACCATGGTTACCGCTTCAGACCAACACAGACATTCCTGTTCCTTCAGGATTTAGAAATGTCTGGAAAAAAGTAGCTTCTGTGTATGCTATTGCGTTGTTTGATCAGTAAAATAGCTTCACTACTGAAAAGATATTTGATGTGGAAAACAGCGACATTACGACCTGCCCGGTTCCCCCGAGAAATGTAGTTTAACTACACCGCCATCCATCACTGTGTATTGGAGCAAAGTCAGCAAACAGCCCTTTAAGTTACAATTCAGTGAAAACTGACACTGGTCCTACACAGTACATCCCCGACACTCTCTGGCTGTACCTCACAGGACAAGCTCAAACCAACTCCAGTCACAAATCATCAGCTAACTTAACAAGACAGGTAGGCTATTTTACCTCTTTTTGGTCCAGATATTTCCTTTTTTTTAGTTGTTCGTATCGACCAACAATGAAGAATTGTTGTTTTTCCTTTTCGCGCTCTTTTCATTTCTTCACGGCTCTGCTGTCTCCATCCATGCCAAATATACAGGGTCAGGGAAAGTGAACGTTACGTAGAGGAGGCGCCGCGGGTTGGGTGATACCAAGTATTCGGTGGGGGTGTGGGGGGTTACATTAAGATGATTAAACTTGCTACTGTTTTGTTGGCAAATGATATTAATAATAAAAATCAACAAGATAATTAATGTTTTTATTACACTGGAAAAATGTGATTATATTGTGGGGGTTACATTAGCTGAACGTGATTTTTGCGGGGGTCATGACCCCCGTATCCCCGGTGCAAATTACGCCCTTGGTTGTATCTGTTCCTGTTGTTTTAAAAATGTGACCATAGAGAGCAAAATATACATATAGCTTTTCTTTAGTACCGATCACAAGCCGTGCATGTTTTTCTTACCTTTTTTGGACAAGTTTTCTGTTTGATTATCATCATGTTTTTATTCTGCATATGAGAATTTGTGGAGAGACAGAATATATAAATTATGGCAGTTTTATTTGGAGATCAGCTGTATTAAAATAAAGTATACATGAGCCCAGAGAGCAGGAGAGAAGCTAACAGATGGAAAGTGTTGTTGCTTAGAAATAACACTCTTATTGTCAGATTTACAGGCTGTTTATGTGTCTATTGTACAATGAGACTCCGATATAAAGATTTCAGATTTGAAGTTTCAGTCTGAAAAAGGCTCTTTGGTAGCCTAGCCGTGCTAGACAACCCATGGCAACGAATTTAATTCTCTGCCAGGGTGGGTCTAGTTACCCTCCATAAGGCTCGAGGCTGGATTCTCCTAAAACTAGCCGATGAATCACCATGAAGTGTAGAGTCAGAAGGCGGGCATAACTAAGTGATGACAGAGGCGCGATGATTCTGACAGAAACAACCGGAAACAACTAGCCTAGCCACACTAGATAACCCACGGCAATGAATTTAATTCTCTGCCAGGGTCGACAACAAAAACGACAACAGTCATTGAGCTCCATTAGCGTCGACTCTGAATAATCTTTCTGTTAACATGTCTGTAATATACTTGAGCTTCACCCATTGACTGTATAAAAAAGGCTTCACCGAACTACCGCATCCTCTGATTTCCGGTGCTCTAGGAGCTACGTCAGCCTATTCGTTGCGCTGATTGGTTGTATACCTACCCAATTGCTGCAGAATGATTTGAAAGACAACCTTTTAGCCCACCTCCCTCCCTGCCAAGGGTAACTAGATCCTTGTGTCTTCAGAGCATGGGTCTAGCGCGGCTAGGCTAGCTCTTTGGTGGAGTTATGGGATAAAGCAGGTTCTTTTAGAAAGCTGTTTGGATTAAGGATTGTAGAGGTTTACATGAAAAGAAAAAACACATGATGAGGTTTAAACTTTGTACAAGAAACCAAAGGCAAAGCTCATTATCAATTAATGAATGAGAGAGAGTGGAGCAGTCTTTCCTTTTAAAATGATGTACATTTATTCTCTATATTGTAAAAAGTAATACTAAATGTACCAAGGATGCAGCAATATTTTTTTTTGGTTTAATTTCCACAGCATTGCTGCATTCCAGACTGAAAAGTTTGAAAGGTTCAAACCACCTCATTTCTGTGACGTCTTCAGGGATCTTTTACGATTAATCGAGTCACACTTCGTTGTCGCTGCCATTATTTAAAACTCACTTTAATGAATTAAAAAAACTTATCGTGTCAGTTAAAAATCTTGTCGCTGGTGCATTTTTGCCACCATCAATCCTGAGAACTAATCATGGCTGTCAACAGTTTGGCACAAAGTCCTGCTGCAGTAAAACCCCCAAATCAGCGCCTCATTCACCACTTTATGGAACAAGAATTGATTTTAAATCAAATTATGGCACCAAGACTTAGAATAGAGATGAATCATGATGTTTCCATGGATGCTTTACGACTTTTTTTGGCATTAATTCCTGTTCACTTCTGCTTCAGTGAGTATTACAATGCAGATTTTTTCCTAAAAGGAGTATTTTTACAGTATTTATTTCATCTATGAGTGACTCTCTGGCTGCAGTCTGTCTGTTTTGTGCAGAAGATCAAAATAAAAGCCTCCTCCAGAAAAGAAAAGGCTCTGTACTTCACAGCTTCCGATGGCAAATGATTAATTAGTGGCGACATGATTAATTAGAAGTTACATCAAGTAAACAAAGGAGGCGATGCAGACGGAAAGCTTAAACTCTTCTCCTAAAGAATGCATCATCAGAAATGTGTAATATTCCTGCTCATGCATGTAAAGATGCATGATTACAAGATGCATTTTTGCAAGTTTGCATAAGAAGCATGCAGGTGTTTGTGGAAACGTTGGGTTCCCATGGACGCGTCTAATTACTGCATATTTATGTCTGCATCTGCCAATAAGCATCTGGAGAGACCGCAGGGGCTAATGTGTTCACACGTGTTCATTAATGAGTCGCTGCGTTAGTTTGCAGATCTGAGACCCGGATACCGTGAGATGGACTGATAGCTTTGAAAACCAGCTCATCCTTAAAGCTGCGGTCTGAGAGCGATAAATTACATCTGTCAGGATCACAGGCTGCCCACTGCAAAGAGGAAAAGAAGTAGTTGTTCAGACGGAGTGGAAGCCTGGACATGTGTTGTGGGGTGACGAAAATGAGAAACAAAATGAGAAAAAATTAGACAAATAATATGAAACAAAACAAAAAAGAGACAACATATTAGACCAAAAGCAGCAAAGAAATAGAAAAGCAACTCAAGTGAGACAAAAAAAGAAAACAACTTTTGAAAATGTCCAAAAGTGACCCAAAATTGGCTGCAGAGGAAAATTAGCTTAAAGCTAACTCTGGTACAATGCATCAAATGGAAATATTTATGTTTAATATTGTACATGGTCCCTTTTTAAATAAACTGATAATAATTGTCAAAAATATGACACATAATTCAAAATGGCCGACTTCCTCTTGTGTTTTGGGCATGGGTGTCAATTACATTTTTGTGTGTCTTGAGGAGTTACAAAAGCCTCCCAAATTTCATAGCTGTAGGTGACACGTACCGGCCATAGTCGCTGTTTGAAATTTTCCAGGTGGTGCTATGGAGCCGTTTTGCCACAAACAAGCAATATTTGACACAATAAAGTTTTTCAATTAAAATAAATTTTGGTTGACAGTTAAATCAATGAATAGACATGTACAAGTTTCTAATTTTAAAATGGGACACAGAAACAAACATGATTTTGATGATTTAAAGTCTGGATTTAGTTTGTTTTTTCCACTGTATTGAACAGAACATAAGCATAAAGAGTTCAAGGACCTTCAAAAAGTACAAAATTCATAGATTCGTTCTGTTTTCATAGTTTCTGGAACTATGGAACTAAACAAAAGTTTTTTCATAAACTAAAAGTTTATAATTAAGTTATAGAAAGACAGACATTTTTGTGGTTTAGGTTATTACTCTGTCGAGGCTCCGCCTCCTTGGCAAAGTAATAACTTGAACCATAAATGTGTTTGTTTCATTTGTATTAATGTTTATTTTTTCATCTGTCTCCTACATTCACCGATTACTGCAAACTCAAAGTGCAATTATAGCGATTATGATCAACGTTTTAATACTTTTTGTAAACTAAAGCATTTTCTGTGTCTTCTAAAGTGGTCTTTTATGGGATGGCTACACTGTTAGAAGTTACCAGGACTGCAACAGCTAATGTTAGCTCTGGTGCTAATAGCAACATGTTCTTGCATTTAGGTGATACCGTCGATTTGAAGTGTTGAGATGATAAAAAACTCTTTGTTGCACTATTTGCACACAACCATGCTTTTATCCAAGATGCTAACAGGTAAGAGATTTACTTTGCACGAGTATCTAGACTGAAGATCTGCAGCACGCAGCAAAGATCCACTAAGAAAAACTACGAACCTCCGACAGTTGAGAACAGCAACGACTGAAAACCCAAAGCATCCTCACAAGTTTAGTATTTTGTTGTTTATATATTGTGTACTGTATTTGAAGAGTTCATTTGCAAAAACAGGTAACTCCATTTTATACTTTTTTAGAAAATTCGTTTTTTATTGTTTACTTGAGATAATAATAAGATTAATAACTTATTTTTTCTCTATTTTGTCATGTATTTTTCTACTGAGTCAAATCCACTTAACTTCAGTTTGATTGATATTATCTCAAGTAAACATCCATCCATCCATTCTCTATACACCGCTTCATCCTCAATAGGGTCACGGGGGGTGCTGGAGTCTATCCCAGCTGATCCCAGCGAAGGCAGGGGACACCCTGGACAGGTCACCAGTCTGTCACAGGGCTACATATACAGACAAACAATCACACTCACATTCACACCTACGGACAATTTAGAGTAACCAATTAACCTCAGCATATTTTTAGACTGTGGGAGGAAGCCGGAGTACCCGGAGAAAACCCACGCATGCACAGGGAGAACATGCAAACTCCATGCAGAAAGATCCCAGGCCGTGATTTGAACCGGGGATCTTCTTACTGCAAGGCAAAAGTGCTAACCACTACGGCACTGTATCTCAAGTAAACAACAAAATAAAATTTTTTTTGAAAATTTATCAAAACGGAGTTATCTGTTTTTGCAAATGAACTCTTCATTTGTTCCCCTGTGAAATGGCACAAAGAATCAATGCAAGAGGAAACGGTGGGTTTGGAAACCCTCCTCACCGTAGTGGCCACCAGAATAGCAGGCGTGGTCCCACTGAGAAAGAAAAATCTCTGGGTGTCTACCAGGACCGGATATTTAAGCTGGAGGACAAAATCGACAAGATGGAAAAACAAATGAGTGATCTCCTCACACAAAATGCATAACTGCTCAGTCAAGTCCACAGCGGCAGCAAAAAAAATCGAGACAGGAGGAACTTCTACAGGCCTAAAGCAAACGCCTCCAGGAGAGTAACAAGAAATGGAGGAAACGAGCAAACATCTACAGGAGAGTAACAGAGAAATGGAAGAAAAGAACAAATGCCTCCAAAATGACAACAAAGAAATGGTGGTAGCGAATAAACGGCTCCTAAACGCCTACAAAGAAATCGAGGCAACAAATAAACACCTCAAGGAGAGGAACAAAGAAATAAAGGCAACACACAAATGTCTCCAAGAGGCTAACACAAAACTAGAAAAGACAAATGAAGACCTCCAGGAACAAATAAATGAAACAGAAACAAAGAATCAAGACCCCCAAGAGGCTACCAAAGAAGTAGAGGTAAAATACAAACAGCTTCAGCAGAAGATTGATGACGTGGAGGTCATCAACAATGAACTCCAGGACCAGAAGAAGAAAGCGCATACCAGCAAGAAGGTGTCAGAAGAAAAGTATGGTAATCTGCTGGATAGAAAATAAAACAGTTGAAGGAGAGAGAAAAATCCTGGAGCAGGAAAATAAGAAGCTTCAACAACTTCTGAATCAAAAGACCAAGAAAAGAGGATTATTTGTTTTGTTCCAGAAGAAGACAGAGGGGGAGAAAATGCAAAAGAAAGAAAAGAAAATGAAAAAACTGAAAGAAAAAGCGGAGAAAAAGCAGCAAAAAAGAAGAGAAGAAAGAGCTGCAAAGGATGGAAAAGGAAGAAAAGAAGACAGAGAAAGAAGAAAGGTGGCTGGAGCTGGTTACACTAACCTAGTGTGGCAGCGACAGAAAGCGGAGCTTCCTGATGTTCATGTGATGGACACAGGAGCTTTGCCTCTGCCTTTGTCTGCCTTCCTTCTTCCTTTCTTTCTTCCTTCTACATCTCCCATTTCTCCACTTCGCATGCACCTCCTTAAGCCTCATCCCTGCACTTTGAAAATGGAAGGAAAGAAGAAAGAGAAAGACGAGAAGAAGAGGAAGAACGGCAGCTGGAGCTGGTTACACTAACCAAGTGTGGCAGTTTCAGAAAGTGGAGCCTCCTGATGTTCATGTGATGGAAACAGTAGCTTTGTCTCTGCCTTTCTCTCCCTTCCTTCTATGTCTCCCATTTCTCCACTTCCCATGCACCTCCTTTGGCCTCACCCCTCCAGTCATCTCTGTTTACACAGGGGTGAGTGGAGGGGTGAGGCAATAAGACGCAAAAGGGTAACCCCTTTTACTTCTTATCTTTCACCCCTTTTCTCTCCTCTATTCTCCTTCAAAGGGCAGCACAGATGCTCAGTGTTTACCGCTGCAGCTGCACAGTAACACCGCCATATGTTTCTTATTGTGTGTCCTTTCTGTCCTTTCCACAATACAAAAATTAGAAACATTAGGCTAATAGGATCTCTAATTTGGCCCCAAATTTAAAAGAAAAGAAAAAAGATAAATAATTCAAATCCAAATAAATCAAATCAAATAAACCAAAGTAAATACAAATCTGCATGTCCCTGCTACTCTGAATCTTCTACAACTGCAACACATTCTGACTGCTGGATGTTGCTTTTGTTGTATGTATGTACTTGTGGTTCTCATTTTAACAGGACTAGAAGTTTCTGCAGGTTTTAATAGCTTGATACTTTATTGATCCTTTGCAGGAAATTGTGTTGTTATAACAGCAACAGTCACATTAAAACCTCACATCATATGCTGAACATGAAACATCTGAGCACAGAATCTGTTTGCAGAGGCACTGAAACTCTGAATAAGTGTGAAAGCAATGCAAAAATGTAAAACAAAGAAAGTAATGTTAATGTATAGTGCACAAAAATGTGAAAAAACAATGTAATGTAAAAATATACTGTGTACAAAATATAGTGTGAAAAATGTAAAAATAAAAAAGTTAATGTAAAAATATATAGTATGCAAAATACAATGTGTGTGTGTGTGTGTGTGTGTGTGTGTGTGTGTGTGTGTGTGTGTGTGTGTGTGTATGTGTGTGTGTGTGTGTGTGTGTGTGTGTGTGTATGTGTGTGTGTGTGTGTGTGTGTGTGTGTGTGTGTGTGTGTGTGTGTGTGTGTGTGTGTTGTGTGTGTGTGTGTGTGTGTGTGTGTGTGTGTGTGTGTGTGTGTGTGTGTGTGTGTGTGTATGTGTGTGTGTGTGTGTGTGTGTGTGTGTGTGTGTGTGTGTGTGTGTGTGTGTAGCCGTTCATCTGATCTACTTCACACTTCAAACAGGGTTAAGAGTAGTGTTGACTGTAATGTAGTTTGGTTAGGTAGCATTTCCTGTTTCATGACAAGACATCTAAAAAGGCCGCATTCCGCTGGTTGTCATGGCCACGCCCCCAGACTTTTGTAGAGCATTTTGATAACTTTTGATCACCCATGTACATCCTGGACTAATTGGAGCTCTCTCGGGGTTAACCTGTTTGAGTTTATAGCTTTTAAAAATGTCCAAAAATGACACAAAATTGTCATAAATATGAATCATAATTCAAAATGGTCGACTTCCTGTTGGGTTCTGGGCATTGGTGCAATAGGCTTTTTTGTGCGTCTTGATGAGTTACATATGCGTACCAAATTTCGTAGCTGTAGGTGAAACGTGATCCGGTGGCCGAATTTTCATAATATTTGGCACACATGTGCCATTCCCCTAAAATATAACATTTTTTGCCAGTCCTGATGTGTGTGCCAATTTTCACACATTTTCGAATACGTTTGGGGCATCAAAAATGTGTATCTTCTGTCTGACGTAGAAAGTATAATAATAAACCCAAGGGTTTCAATATCACAAAATTAAGACACAGAATGACAAAAGAACAATGAACAATCTAGTATTTTACTTTTTGATCAGAACAATCTGTCATTGTCTTGGAATTATTTGAAATTTATAGTTTTACAAATTTACAATTTGCAGTTAATGTCTTCTCTAATTTTTACATTTTACAAAGTCACCCCACAGACCAGATTGGACCCTCTGGAGGGCCGGTTTTGACCCACGGGCCGCATATTTGACATACCTGGTTTAAAGTCTCTATCATTTTTTGCAATCAACAGTCAGTAGAAGTTTAAATACATCTCTGTTCATTTCCCCAAATTTAAATAATATAGTTCACTTTATATTTCTGGCTGGCTGTTGAGCTCCTTTTAGGTTCTGGCACGACTTCAGGACTAAAAAGCTGCTGAAACTGAGGCTCAGTGGGGAAAAAACAAACAGAACTGCTGGCATGAACTCAAATGAAAAGATATTAAATGCACAATATTTGATGTTACCGTTCATGAAAGTCGGAAGCTGCTCCTCTGTTCCGTTTTTATTTCCTATTGTTGTCGCTGGGGCCGATTCTTTTCCAGAGCCTTTTGTTCACAGACTTGCTGCTGCACTGATGAATGTAATCCATCACTCTGAGTGAGGAGGCTTCCCAGGAGAGTCGTAATTCTTCCTCACATGTCGATAACTTTATAAAGTCTGCAGCTGCTGTAAAAGCACCAACAGTTGGCCATTATTTGCCTTTAAAAGATGAAAGGAGATTGACAGAGAGACTACAGCACAGTGGTGCGTTAGCATTTCCATGACGACCTATATGTAAACTACTGTTCAGAAGTTTGGGGTCAGTCAGATTCTGTCTGTTTTTACAGTTTCTTGTCTCTGGTAAATGGTGTAATTTTGGCGATTTTTGTAAACACAACCTGCCGCAAGGTTTTGGGTTTCAGAGGGTTGCAGGCTAAACCTCCTCTGTGACAACAATGTCCTCACCGTTAATAATTCCTGCCAAAGCACCTGAAACATTTTTACTGACTTTTTCTTCCTCTGGTGTGTTTAGATGCCTTTCTGTTTCCTCGTCCTTCCCATCCTGGAACCTGCTCAGACGTGGCGTTATTATTTTGAAATTACGGGGCGTCCAAGAGGAAAAAAGTAATTTCTTAACTTTCTTTTTTTTTCCTAAGGTGCCCTTTTCCTGAGTGAAGTGTTATTTAACTGTGATTTAGTCTGAGGGGGCTCATTGGTATGAAAAGTCGCCTCAACCTTAACGGCTGCTTGTATGGCGGCAATGGGCTAGATTTACAGTCCAAAGTGGAATACAGTGAACATTAAGCTGGATATATAGCAGAGCTTTATACCTTTTCATTAGATCCAGTGGCACGGCCAAAATAGACTTTATGAATCCAGGCAGCCGTGGCATTCAAACGCACACACATTCTGGTAGAGGAGCCGCCGAGCCGATATCACGTCTTTGAACAGGCCACAGGAAATGTCTGATTTTGTTGACTCGTTGCCATGTTGGTTTTAAAACCCATTTTTGTGCAGTAAAAGCTTGATTGCATCATTGTGGCTTTGAGAGTCTGGCAGCAGCTTAACTCTTTGGTCCTTAACGGCTCATTGTGGCAGTAAGGATCCGTCCGTCTGACGTAAGGATGTCCGCTTGTGCTTTAAAAATGAGCGACTCTGAGTGAAACGTTTGCCGTCTCGGCTTTATTTGTGAGCTATTGTTGCCATGTTAACAGGAGTCCCTCACAGCTGCAGCAGGGCATCATGTCATGTGACAAATGATGCTAACCGGACTGGTCACACCGACAGAACCATCAGGGAAGGTGCAGCAGCTCCAGTGTGGCATTTTTGGGGGAGAATCTGACGAAATGCTGAGTTTGCATCAAAGCTCAGAAATGGGACACTAGAGTGTCCTGTTCAGTTGGTTTGATGCGTGCTGTCTGCTTCTGTTGTGTGGTTGCACTTCAGATTTGCAGCTGAGTTGCTAAAGAACAACTGAGACAGAATCAAAATCTATGATCTGAACAACACGATCAGCTGTGCATGTAGTTACCTGTATTCAAAATGTGAAGCTTAAAGGAACAATTCTCAAATCTACGCATAAGATTAGATGCTACAGAACTCATGCCAGAAATCATTTAATGAAGGACAAATTAAATAAAGGGACACAAAGAGTCAAAAACAGACCACTAACAGACAAGTAACAAAACACAGAGATACAGACAACAACAAGGAGACATTAAAGAAAAAGAAGGAGACACAAAACAGCTACAAATTGACATACATAGTGATGAAGAGTCACAAAACTGCAAAGAAAGACACAAAACTGCAAAGAAAATAAAACAACCACAAAAATTTACAAAACACTACAAAGAGACACAAAACAACCTCAAAGAAACACGAAACAAACATAAATACATGCAAAACAACCTCAAATAGATGCAACATGACCACAAAGAGACACAAACCAACCACAAAGAGAGAGAGACACACACAAAACAACTGCAAAGAAAGATAAAACAACCACAAAAATACACACACCAGCCACAAATAGAAGCAAAACAACTACAAAGAGACACAAATCAACCATAAAGAGGCACAAAACAAGCACAGACACAAAACAACCATAAATACATGCAAAACAACCACAAATACATGCAAAATGACACAAAAGGACACAAAACAATTTCAAATAGATACAACATGACCACAAAGAGACACAAAACAACCATAAATACATGCAAAACAACCACAAATACATGGAAAATGACACAAAAGGACACAAAACAATTTCAAATAGATACAACGTGACCACAAAGAGACACAAAACAACCATAAATACATGCAAAATGACACAAAAGTACACAAAACAATTTCAAATAGATACAACATGACCACAAAGAGACACAAAACAACCTCAAATAGATGCAAAATTACCACAAAGAGACACAAAATAGCCAAAAATAGACAAAAAACAACCACAAAGAGAAAAAGACACAAAACAACTGCAAAGAAAGATAAATCAACCACAAAAATACACAAAACAGCCACAAAGAGACACAAATCACCCAAAAATAGATGCAAAACAACCATCCTTTATTTATTTAATAATGCAGTCTTGTACAGCTCCTCCTAAAAGCTGATCATTTATCATATTAAGATTGTCCACCCTTATTTTTAAGGCTGAATTATTAACCGGGAAGAGTGAATCTTCTGCTTTACCACCCGTCAGCTGGTTTCAGTTTGATGATGTAACCTTGTGGTCCATTTTCCAGAGGTTCCTTTTGATAAAATCCATCTTTATTAAGATTTTTTCAAGATTACTTGATGCTTTTGTTCAAATACATGCACTTTCTCAGCAATGTTAGCTGTAGTTTGTGTGGGTTTGATGTCAGGATTCATACATTTTCGACTGAGGGAGGTGCAGACTAATCCATACTAGGCTACACCCTCTTTTTTAACACGTTTATTTTGTATATTTGCATGCATTTCACTTCCTTTTTGTGCCTCTGTGTTGCTGCTGGATATGGTTGCACAGAGATTTTAGCTTCAGCTGCAGATTAACTCTCATTGAAAAACACAGGAAAGTGTCGGCCAACGAGCCCGGAGGGGAAACTGATCCTGTATGTGTTGTGAAAACAGCAGCGTCTGCAGGAGAAGGGGGGGGGGGGAAGCTTTATTGTCTCTGTCATTTCACAAGACGGTGAAATTAGACCACAGTCGTTTTAATTGAGGAAGCTTCTGGTAATGGCTTTTACAGAAGGAGCTGTTCAGCAGAAAAGAGCAAAAACATTTAGTCTCTTTGTGCAGCATCACCTCCTGTACAGCAGGTAAATGAATGTCTGAGGGTTTTCATTGGAATGATGTTAAACCCTCTTCCTTGAGTTACCAGAGTGAAAAAATAACCAAAAACTTAACAGCATATAACCAATTAGTATTTCAAGAACCAAGTTGAAAATCTGATGAACCCAACCTGCAGTTCAGCTAAAAAGTCTATGAATGTTCACATGTGACTGTTGGTTGCAGCTGAGTCCCTCTTGGCTTTATAGTTCCCTGACGGAGCATAAAATTTTCATTTTTTTTGCAGAATCCAACTAGAGAAAATTGTTTTTGTTTTTGGTGAAATTTTAAACAAGACATGTAGAATGAAACGATTTTAATAAAGCATCACGATTTTTTGCTTAGATTTGGTTTATTTCCCAACAACACATAAGCAACGAATATTTCAAGTAGGAAGTTGAAAATCTGATGATTCTGTCTGTTTTTCAAGTTTGTGATTCTGATAAATGGTGTAATTTTAGTGAGTTTTGCAAACACAGCCTGCAGTTCAGCCAAAAAAGTCCATGAATTTTCACGTGACTGTTGGTTACAGCTGAGCCACTAGTAGCTTCATATTTTCCTAAAAGAAGACACAATTTTTAGTTTTTTGCAGAATCTAACTAGAGAAAATTTTTAATTTTTGCTGAATTTTTAAACAAGACACATAGAATTAAGTGGTTTTATTTAAATATCACCATTTTATGCTTAGATTTGGTTTATTTCCATAACTTAACAGCATATAACCAACGATTGGTTGTCCAAGGACTAAGTTTAAAATCTGCTGATTCTGTCTCTTTTTACAATTTCTATTTCTGATAAATGCTGTGATTTTGGCAATTTTTGTGAACACAACTTACAGTTCAGCCAAAAAGTCTATGAATTTTTCACAAGACTGCTGGTTGCAGCAGAATCACTTGGCTTTATGGTTCTCTTAACGGACACATAATTATATTACAATATATTGCATATGCATACAAGGATATTGTTACAAATATCCTTCTATCCATCTCTGTATTCTGTGCTGCAAAGATTTCAATCAAGTGACAGATGATCTTGCATAAATTGTTCTAAAAATGTAATCAGTGTCCTGTAAATAAAGTTTTAAAAAACAACTTATTGTATCTAAGAGTTTTTACTTGTAAGTGGAGAGTTTTTTCAGTTACAGCCAGAAAACTGCCCACTTTATTAGTAGAAACAAACAACTAAATATTTCCTCTTTGCAAACTAAAATTTTCTTGCATTATAATGCAAGTGAGAATAGAGCAGCAGGAATGAGAGAAAGTTAAGAAAATGTGAACAGATGATGTTAAACCCTCTTGCATGAGTTACCAGAGTGACAAAATAGCCAATAAAACAACTGTGCAATGGAGAAGAAATGCAGAGTGGGCGCATGTAGGTAACAGACATGATGCCACATTGAGCCTTCAGCTTCTATAAGTGTGAATATCAGAGTGGCATCCTGCTGCAGAGGCCACCTGCCCACCGAAAACACCCCGAGGCCCCGAGAGGATGAGCTACTACAAGTTTTAGACAAAAGTGACGATGGCACTAGTCGTGTTACTCCGGGATTTTCAACCCTTCTTCCCCGAGAAAAGTTTCACTGAATGAAACAGCTGAAGGAAGCAGCAGCGATGCGATTTGCTTTCACTCTGCACTTTATGTGTCTGTGCAGATCAGGAATAAATCAGCAGTTTTTGCTTCCATGAATAAGATGGAATGTGTATAACGCTGCCCTCCCCCTTTATTTTATCCCTTTTAGCTGACAAATCAGATGCTTGGGTGTTTGTTTAATAAGGAACAAGCTCCAGTTCATTCATCTTTATCAGAAAATGACAGAAACATCACGGAATATTCAGATAAAATGCTTGAGTCGTTAATTTGTACAGTTTTTTTATGAAATCACACATTGATATGTAGAATAAAGAGGAAAAAGTTTGATTAATCGCTTAGAAAAAAACTTCTAAGATTTAATTCAGTGAAGGACAGGAGTTTATTCTCCTTCAGCTTTTTCTCCTTAACAAGGATGCTCGCTGTCATTGATGTGAAGCAGCAAACTTCAACAGAACATTTAATCGTCAGCCGCATGCTTTTATTCCATCAATAGCATAGAGGCTACTTTTCATAGAAACATTTTGTCCTTCATTCCGAAGCCTCCTGAATAAAAGGAGAACTTTGCTCAGCTTTGTCCTCGGTCTTTGTCACATCTGAGTCATTATTCGAGCTAAAACTACAATTACTACAGAGATTATATAACATAGAATGGCTCTAATAATCATCCGGCATTGTGAAAGCCCAAAGAGACTTTAGAAACACACCTACCGGGAGCTGAACTTTACTCACCTCTGTATGAGTCACCCATCAAAGTTACTTTACCGTCACAAAGAGAACTTTTTGTTGGATTTAAAGCTGTGTGGTGCTGGTACAGCAATACGTTGCTCTTAAATAATGACTTTCAGATGAAGATCATGCACGTATTAACTCATTATAGAGTTGTACTGTTTCAGCATCGACACTGTGATGTGTCACCTTCTAGTGTAATACAAAGCAAATTAACTTTCTTCTGCTGCTCAAAGATAAGAATTATTTGTTTTTACAACACCCCCACACCATCACACCTCCTCCTCCATGCTTCACGGTGGGAACCGTACATGTAGAGAACATCCATCACCTTTTCTGGTTGCACAAAGACACAACAGGTGGAACCAAAGATCTCAAATTTGGACCAAAGCACAGATCTCCACTGGTCTAATGTCCATTTCTTGTGTTTCTTAGCCCAAACAAATCTCTTCTGCTTGTTGTTTTTCCTCAGTAGTGGTTTCTTAGCAGCTGTTTGACCATAAAGTCCTGATTGGTTCAGTCTCCTCTGAACAGTTGATGTAGAGATGTGTCTGCTACCAGAACTCTGTGTGGCATTTATCTGGACTCTGATCTGAGCTGCTGTTAACTTTCCATTTCTGAGGCTGGAGACTCTGATGAACTTCTCAGCAGCAAAGGAGACTCTTGGTCTTCCTTTACTGGGCGGTCCTCATGGAGACAGTTTGGTCGTAGCGCTTGATGGTTTCTGTGACTGCACTTTAGGAAACATTCAAAGTTTTTGCAACTTTCCAGACTGACTGACTTTCAGTTCTTAAAGTAATGATGGACTGTCGTTTCTCTCCACTTAGCTGATTGGTTCTTGCCATAATATGGATTCTAACAGCTGTCAAATAGGCACAACCCAACTGATGGTCCCAACCCCATTAAGAGGGCAAGAATTTCCACAAATGAACCTTGACAAGGAACACCTGTGAAGTGAAAACCATCTCAGGTGACCATCTCATGAAGCTCATAGAGGGCATGCTGAGAGTATGTAAAGCAGTAATCAAAGCAAAGGGTGGCTACTTTGAAGAATCTAAAATACAGAACATGTTTTGTCTTATTTCACCACATAACTCCAGTTGTGTCCTTTCCTAGTTTTGATGATTTCAGTGAGAATCTTCAATCTAAATAGTGTTCGCCAGTCTAGCCTTTTTTAACCCTTGCCTCAGGTTAAAGTTGGTCCAGCTCTCCGTTTAAAGGGTTAGATTCTATCTGCCTATTAGTATTTCACCTAACAGGTTTCAGCAGAATAATTTAAGCTGGAATCGAGAGATACTCGCCCAGGTTCTAACTGCCTTGCATCCGAATGTCTCACCCCTCTTATCTGATAGATGCTATTCCACCAAGCAGCCTTTCTAGTAGTAGAATTGATCTATCATTCACATTCGTTATCGGTCAGCTTCTCTCTTAAGGACTTGCCTGCACTTGGTGCTATTCCTGGGTTCGTTTTAGAGGTTTGGAAAGAACTAACCTCAGGGGTAATGTTTAAACAATCTCACTTTGGACTAAGTAACCTTTAAGAACCGTTGGATTGAATGCACACAATCAACTTAACTTTTTACCACTATGCAGATTTTCAGTGGTTTATAATAATTTCATTAGGCTTCTCTTTAAATGCAATAGAGCGTTTTATTAAGCAAATTTTAGCAAGAGCACAGCATCAATTCATGATCAAAACAATTAATTATTTCTGATTAAAAATGAGACTAAAGTAAATAAATTGAGCGTACCTGACAATCTTCTCTAATTATTAAATTTAGGAGAGAGAGCGGACAGCATGGCCACTACCGTATCACTCGGTCTTGTCTTGCGTCTGGGAAAAGCACTCAGTTGTCCGGAGGACTCGGTACGATGTCTTCTTTGTGGACAAAAGGGTCTTATCCCTCGGCAGGGGGGAGCGGAGGAGTCCTGTAAGCCAATCGTGGTCTGGCAGTTACCTCTGGAATTGGCTGGTACGTTAGTGCTTACGCCCCAGCTGTCTTCTCTGTGGTATGGTGGTGATGGAAAACCCTCGTCTGTTCAGGCTGTAGTGGGTCACTGGGTCTCCCAGCCCCGGGGAGGGGAACAGCCCGGTGCTGTTGCCTCCTTTGCCTCTTCGGGTGTAGTCGGTTCTTCCCTCTATTGGTTTCTTCTGGATAACTGCAGAACCTCTTAGGACTCTCCGTTTGGCAGAGTGTGGTCTTCGCTTGTTGAACAAAGTCAGAAAAAGACTTTGCTTCCAACGATGTCCTCAGCGATCTCTGGAGCCTAAGTCCCGCGTCGTCTTCCCATCTCTTGGGCAAAAGAGGAAGGTGAAGATTCTTCAGAACTCCGGCTAAGTTCCCTTTGCAGCTTCTTCTTAGCAGCTCCGGCGAATGACTCCCCTATAATGTCTCTGCTCTCCTATTCTTATACTTTCTCGAGACACACAAAACTGGCTAGGTACGCCCTCTGACACCGTCTAACTTATGCAATCAACTTTGTCATCACATACAACAGTAATACAGAAGTCATGTTGTTACAGCAAATACACAGTGTCCACATTCTGTTTAACACACACACATTTCAGCCCACCCTTTTGGGTTTTTCCCAAACTTCCCTTTTTTTCTGAGGAGGCTGCAATGTCATTGTGGCTGCCGAGTCATGGTGACTGTTGTTTACTGCACTTCTGCTTTCTTAAGGCCTGGACACACAAGCTTATGAGGCCTGTACGCACACACAGAGCCTAAACAAGGATTACTTCACACAGAATCATTTCTTGAATCATTCCTCTCAATCTGAACACAATAAATCATCTGAATCATTACTTTAATAAAATCAACACTTCAAAAAATATATATGTATTTTAGCAAGCATAATCATATGGTTAACTTATAATGTTTCTTCTTAAGATCTTTATTTATCTGCTTCAAAACCTCTGTTACCTTAGGGCCATAATGAGCCTGAGTCCTCTCTGAGACCTCAACATCTGCATCTTACTTGACACCCCCTTCTTGAGGTCACAGATAGCGACTCCAAGCAATCAGGGAAAGAGGTCAACGTCGTCCTCTGGTGCAGTGAGATCCAGCAGGTCTCCAAGCGGCATGTCGGTGTCAGTGGTGGTAACAACTTCTTCAACGATGTAGAGCTCTCCAGGTGACTGCTCCCAGCTGTCGATCACTCGCAACTCTGATAAGTCAGGAAATGCAGGTCGTTGGACGCCCTGTACCACAGCCACTGCAGGCGTCTCTGGTCGTCGGACACCCTGCACAGCAGCCAATTTGGGCATCGTGAGTTGCTCGATGGCGCGCTCGATTTCTACCAGCGCGTCTGGGACCGTCATCGTAGGCTGCACGTCTTGGCATCCCAATATATCAGGTGTAGATTGTACCTCCGATATCTCAGGCGGGTCGTCCGTTAGAGGTGTCGGAGGCTGCGAAGGTATGGGTGACAGCACCGGAGGTAGTTGACATTCTGCTTCCATCACTGGGAGTGGCATCTCCAGTATTTCACTGAGTTCCTGGCTGTAGTTCCACTGGACCTCCGTTTCTTGTGGTGGAGGCTCAGTCTGCGTGCCTTGGGACCGTCCAGCCGTCTTCTTTGGCGGAGTAGGGGGCCTCTCAACTACTGGCATCGCTGCTTCGATCGGAGTAATAGGTAACTCGGGTAATTTCCATGGTTTCCCTATGGCGACACATCTTCCATCTGCCACATGGGTCGTGGAGACGCCTTCTCCAGTTGGAAGTTTCCAGAATCTAACATAGACTGGGAGGTAATACCCAGTCTGACTTTCTTGACACCATTCTTCAGGCTTAGCGTGATATGCGACCATCGAGCTGCCCATCGGCATGGCCGTGGTTTGTATGCTGATGTGGTGTCCCAGGACAACATTAGGGAGGTAAGCTTCAGGTTTCTTACAATAAATGCCTTGTGCTGTGGTAACAGGGAAGGCTTCCTTGTAACAGATCTCACACCAAAAGGTAGGTGAGACATCCCAGAGGCATTTCTTTTCTTCAATTGTACCCCCACATTTAACGCAGGCTGCACTCATCTGGAATTTAAGCAGACATAGAAACTCTTGATTTCATTCAATATGTGTATAAATATTCATAGCGTAGCAAGCTAGCGAGCAAGACAGGGCATGGTGTTGCTTCTTATTCAGCCCTGTCATCTCTTTGGGCGCGCCTTTGTGCCATTCTGCTTCTCCAAGGGGATTGCAGGACCACTGGTGGTGTGCGTCCTGGACTTTTTGCTTCTCCTTCTTTCCGAGGAAAGAGGGCTCCGTACAACATGAACCAAACTACTCCAACTACCCCTCTATCTATCAGCAGCCAATACATAACTGCCATAATGCCCCAGCCTACGCCCCAAAGAGTAATGGCGCCGAGCTTGAGCAGCCAACGCCCTCTTCCTCTTTCTTGCAGCGCCATTGCTAGTGTGACTAGATATGCTAACAGCAGCACCACTAGCAACCCTTCGTAGGTGACGCTGATCCATCTCAGGGGGCTGTAGAACAGGGCGGCGAAATCCAGTATCGCCCAGGAGATCACACCTGCTCCCTTAAGCAGGCCAACTCGGGTGGTGTCAATCCTGGCTCGTCCCTGGATGTAGGTCATGAACAGGGACAGGGTATTCAGGCCACACCGTCGGTAGACGTTGACTAGGGCTTCTTTAGTGAGCCCCAGGATCAGGGTAGCGATTCTCAGTGGCTGGTCCAGGGCCCATGCCCCGGTGCAGCAATGGATGATCCAAGTGACTTCAATAGCCCAAAACTCCATGCATTGTCTGAAGCTGGCTTTGTCGCAAAGCAAAGTGCAGTCACTTACATTGAATCGAGTGCTGTTGTTAGCCATGGTTCTTCTTTTCTGTTGTAGGGTGTGGTCACTTCTCAATCTGCCTTTGGTTTAGCTGTGGCTGGTTCAAGCTCAGCAAGTAAAATGGCTGAGGCGCGTCCGTGTTCCTCATCTTATACTGTAGTCCACGCCTCCTTCCGGAGGAGGGACTGCTTAGCCTCCTCCTTCGCGCCTGCGTGGTCGTTCTTCTGGCAGGAAATGAAGGCCGCTCCAATTCCTCCCTTGATGACTGCGTAGATTATGACCATTATGATGATTATTACCAAAATCATCAGCAAATATGGCCATAACCAGGTGAACAAACTCTTGATCCACCCTCCTACCACCGAAGCTCCTTCTTCGATGGTCTCAACCACAGTTTCTAAGGCTGTCTCGAACGTTCCTTGCACCGTCAAGGTGGCTCTCTCCCACCAGGTGCATTCATGCTCCTTTCTTCCCTGACCACAATGCATCCAATGCTCTTCTGGTGAATGGCAGGTCCCGTTGTTGTAGATTCTGTTGGGGCCCAACCACTCGAACCCTCTGGTTTCTTTACCTTCACAAAGGCTCTTTCTGAAGGCGTGTCCTTCTACTATGGCGACAGTTGGATCTGCTACGTGTGGAATGATCTTTCCGTTTACCTCTTTTCTGTTCATCATCTGATGACCCAGTATTGCTTTAGCACATCCCACTCCCTCAGGAATGTCTCTTCTCCACTTTCCACTCTTTTTAACCCATTTCACCTCCAACCCATAGGTTGCGTAGTCTTCTCCATAGTGGCTCTGGCAGTGGTTTTCCCATCCTGGAACCCCCTGGCAATGCTGTCTGGCTAGGCCGATGGTACATGTCGTGTTAGCTCTGTCACACACCATGCTCCATGGCCTTGGACTCACGTAGGGTTCAGGCTTACTCCATACACCGGGCCAAATGTCTTTTTCTTTGGAATAGACTGTAGCTAAATACTGGTACTTTACCCAGTAGTTGTTGGTCTCGCTCAGGCATGGAACTACCCACTCCTGGATCTCTTGCTTCTGCAGGCCCCACCAAGTAGAGGATTCACTCCTGGTGTGTCCTTCACTCCAGGCCTGTAGAATACCTTTAACTGTGTTGTTGGCCGTCAGTCCGCTGCAGTTGTAGGTCCATGTACCGTAGTATCTGTTCCATTCTTGCCACAATGGGCATCTTGGCGAGGCACCGTTACTCACATACTCTTCTCCGTCTAGTGCTTGGGCTACTTTCTTCACCACACATTGGTCAATCTTCTGGAAATCCCCTCTTGGAACCCCCATCAGCTCTGGTGGCGTAGGTAGCCTCTGCACGTACATGTCAGTTTCTGTTGGTCCCGCCAGGCCCTGGCCTGTTCTTGCATAACCCTTCGGGAATGCTCCTCTAAAGTGCTTTACTGGAACTATCCATAACCAGGGCAAAGTGTCATTTAACCAGTTCTCATGATGTGCCCGTGGTTCAGCTCCATACATGCCTTTAGTGACGTAGAACATCAGGTGTGTAGCTGGAGTTATTACCAGATAATTCTGAGTTTTACAGTCGGCTAGCATGCTCCAGTAACACGGGTTTAAGGTTAAGAACTTATTCGTTACACAGGCCTTAATTACATCCCATTGGTGTCTGCGACGGTGGTTACTTCTTGGTCTGAAGTTTGGATCTACTAACTGTATAGTAGCTTTCTGGGTAGTCGTACTCACCCCAGGTGCTGGTGTAAGGGTGGCTGAAACTGAACCTGTTTCAGCTACGATGGTGGTTGGACCTTGGGTTACATTTCTTGAGGTCTTGGTTACCATTGGAGGTGGTTGTGCTGTTGGAGGCGGTGGGATATCACATGTAAAGTTGTAATATCCCCAAAACATCCCATCTGACGGGAGGATTCTGGTACACGTCTCATTCTTGTGGTGTGCTGGATACACAACTTCAGATTTCCAGTAGCCTTTGGTCTCCTGTCCCGGCCATAGGACACATGCCTTCGTGCAGTACCATCTTGGGGTTTCTGAGTTTGGATGAACCCAGTTACACTGACCTGTCTTAATCCTGGTTCCATTCCTGATCCAGTACCGGATGCCTATCTCTTCAGGGTAGGTCTGCCAGTCTTCCACCATCGTGGTCGCGTTGGTCAGGTTTTCTGCCTCAAGAATCTCTCTCCAGGTCTGCAGGGTGGTCTGGTTGTCGGTGACGTTCGTTCCAATTTCTCCAACCCAGGTTAGGATGTCTGTGGTGAGGTTCTTGCTGTCATCTTTGCCTTGTACTGGGCCCAGCAGCTTCATCACTTCTGGTAGGGCCGTCTGGTTTGTATCATTCCCCCATGCTTGTAGCTTTGGTAGGAATAGGTTTCTTGGCTGCGCTTCTCCGCAGGTCTGGTTAAACCTCTTCGTTGAGGTGTAACTAATCTCTGTATAGGCTTCAATCATCACCACCTCTCCCCGCAAACACACATGCATGCACACGTCCCTACATACACACACACACACACACACACGCACACATACAGGCACACACATTCTTGCACACACTGCACTACTGCACTAGGCTCTTTATTTATCTATTAAGAAACGGTCACCACGACTTTGGAGCCAAAGCTCTTGTCTGTATTGCACTAATTGATGGTCTCAATGCACATCTATTTATGTTGTAGGTTTGTAAATATTAGTAGTGTCTTTTTTATACTTATATTGTCTTTTATGGAAGCGTTTCCATATTGTCTTATGGCTGAAACCGGGACCAGGGTCCAATTTCGTATGTTGCATGTCCAAATGTGGAATGATATGACAATAAAGAACCTTTGACCTTTCTTATTCTTGTGTATTATTGCACTATAACTGTGCATTCAGTTTTTGTTTGTGATGCCCGTAAATATGTTTGTAGTTTCCCAGTTGCTCCTAGCCTTGTAATAGTTTTGGTCATTCCACAATTCCACAGTTTCATTTAGCTTTATCCCAAAGCGACGTACATCTTGATGACCAGCTGACCTTTAAGGTTCACATGGCCTCAGTTTTCTCGATCTTGCCGTTATGCCCTCTACAACATCAGGAAGATCAGACCCTTCCTGACCAACAGGCCACACAACTTCTGGTTCAGGCTCTTGTGATGTCACGCATTGACTATTGCAACTCTCTTCTGGCAGGTCTCCTGCATGTACAGTCAACCTCTACAGATGATCCAGAATGCAGCAGCACGTCTGGTCTTCAACCAGCCCAAAAGAGCTCATGTCACTCCCCTGTTCATCTCTCTTCACTGGCTTCCAGTTGCAGCCAGAATCAAATTCAAAACTCTCCTCCTGGCTTACAAAACATTTACAAGAACGGCCCCAGCCTACCTGGATTCCCTGATCCAGGTCTACTCCCCTTCACGCCCACTTCGCTCTGCATGTGAGAGACGCCTGGTGCTTCCAGCCAGCACGGCTCGATATCTCTAGCCAGACCTTTTCCTCTGTTGTTCCCAAAATGGTTGAACAATCTACCAAACTCTGTGCGTTCTGCTGAGTCCCTTTCTACTTTTAAGAGACAATTGAAGACTCAATTGTTCAGAGAACACCTAGGCACTTAATCTGACTCCACCTTAGGGGTAGAATAAGTCAGTGTGGTCCAAACCCCTCGATATCTCTAGCCAGACTCTTCTCCTTGTTGTTTCCCAAATGGTGGAACAAATTACCAAACTCTGTGCATTCTGCTGAGTCCCTTTCTACTTTTAAAAGACAATTGAAGACTCAATTGTTTAGAGAACACCTTGGCACTTAATCTGACTCCACCTTAGGGGTAGAATAAGTCAGGTGGTCCAAAACCCAGCATTTATTTGGCGCTGACAAAGATTTAAAAAAAAGGGGGGGGGGGGGGGGGGGTTGGCATTCTTCTGCAACTTGATGGCAACACCTTTGACCAATCGCACTTGAAGCACTTTTTTGCACTTACTACAGGTTTTTCCTTATGTCTGAATTCTTGCTTGTGTTGTACGTTGCTTTGGACAAAAGCGTCTGCTAATGAAATTGTAGAATTGTAGAATCTTGGAGTAGATACAGCACAAGCAAGGATCTAGTCAGGAGGAACAACCTAGACAAGTGCAATAAAATAAGTTCAAGTGTGATAATAGGACCGTGGTGTCTACAGGCAGTGCAGACATAACAGGATTTTTTCTTTCTTTTATTTTTTTGCAGTCTGTCAAGTCCAAAGGTGTTCAGTGAAGAGCTGGATTTTTAGTCTTTCCACTACCAGGGGGCCACAGAGGAGAAGAGTCTACCTATTGACCGGCACCATTGTGGAAGGTTGTATCAGGCGCCTTTTGTTGGCTGAGCATAGTGAGCAGGAGGAAATGTAGACCTGAATGAGAGAGTTCAGGTAGGAGGGAGCTGTTTTCATTGTAGTTTTTAATGGTAGTGTCAGAGTTTTGAATTCTATGCGTTCAGCAACTGCTCAGTAACTCCCCCGACAAATTATCTACTCTTCTTAGGATTTGGTCTCTATAGTGTTTTCTGATTGTTGCTAGCCTGAATAATTTGACCTTGTTTCTCTGGCGTCAGCATTTCTGGGTCATTTCCCTAGTCTCAGCTCTTTTGGTTTGGTTGTTCCACTGGCTCCTCACCAGAGATCACTACTGTACTTTGATTAGCCTCGAATTTCTGTGCTCCCCATAGTTCAGTCTCCAGCCAGTGTCCTTGCTTTGTTCCTGCACTGTGTCCCCATCCCCTCTCCACTCATTGTCAACAAATCCTTTTCAATTAAATTCTGCTCTGCTGTGTTTTCTGTCTGTGCCTGCATCTCTGACTTCCTGTGACATGAAAAGGCCTAACTTTGATCAAATGTGATCCTAGAGGTGAGTAAATCTAAAGGGCATAAGAAATTTAAATGGCCGAACCTGAGACGTGTAACTCATATGGCGAATCAAATGGATGTAAACCAAGGAGAGGCAGAAAGTGTGCAAATAGGCTGACAGTTTTTCGTTTACACTGGTCTGTTTAATGTACTACGGAGCAGAACGGTTTATTTCCCAGCATATTCCAGAGCAGCAAATGGACTCAAGAGACACATTCTCACACTTTTGAATTTGGAAGACTATTTTACATCAAAATAACCCCTCATGACACTCTTGGAGACAACAGAATGTCTAACTGCCCAAGAACCTGATAATAGTCGCAATATACCCATCCTGAAGAAGAGATTGCATTCTTCACTGTGACCCACTGGTGTAGTCCAGGGTATACGGCGGTATACGGCGTATACCCACTTATTTTTCAGTTAGCATTGCGTATACCCACTTCTAATGCTCCCTGGTGCGCATCATTCAGTAATATCTGTGTGCCAGGTAGCCCTCTTTTCCTTAAGGATGATGAAGCCATGAACAACCCTCCTCTGCCTGTAATTGGCTGGTACATGCTACCTTCACTGATTCGATTGGTTAACTTTAGGGATGAGCCAATCAGAGGCAGAGTAGGGCGGGTTATACAGAGGAAAATTTTGCTAACACCTCTGTGGCACTCCAGTTGATTGACAGGTCTGCTTGAAAGATGCGCGGAAATGCGAGAAAGTCAGAATAAACACCTCTCAAGTGAGTGGCACGTATCGAGCGAACCTACTTTCATGGACGATATAATTCTCAGGTAAGTTTTAAGGTGGTTTCCAAATGAATCATTGTTTTAAACTACTGGCAACATGACTGCACATTTCAAGGAGAGGATATTTTGTCGCCAGTGGTTAAAGATGCAGTCAATTCCAGCCATTTTCAGTACAAAAAAATCGCTAATATTCTATTTGTAAATAAAAATATGACGAGAAATACAGGGAATATTGGACACGCATCGCGAGGTGCATTTCCTCGAAAACGACCTATTTGTGGAGTATATACCGTCTTCAAGACATGTTTTGGACAAAATAGTTTACTGGCTTGTGTCGTCTGGATGTCTAAGGTTGGATTATGGCCGTTTTTTGTGGAATATTTTCATCTGTGTGTAATAATGAACCCGGAAATGTGATTCGCGCTGTGTACGTCGAAGCCGTGTATAGAGAACGGATGGATGGATATTCGTTGTTTGTCTGACAAATGTGTTTATATTATCGCTGTGGTAATCACATCTGAAAGTGGTTTATACCGGCGGATTCATGAGAATCTAAGCTTTCCATCGGCGTATAGTGTTTGTATAATCGCATTTGCAGTTTCAGACATTTAGCAAATTGCTTATGCAGATCTCAAAGTGTACCGCGGGCGGAACACTGAAGCGCAACTGAAGCGCAACGGGTTAAACTGAGTGTCGGGCCAAGTCTGACTAATGTTTTGAAAGGCTAACGTTATTCTAATGTAACTCTGAAGCTAGCTACATTGGGATAATGTGGAAAAACCTCTAGGCTGGTAGTTGATTTTAAAGTAAGTAAAAACACAAGAATGGGGACAGGTAGTTTAAGATTCGACCTAAAACAATATTGAGGTTTTATTCATGATGAAATATGAACAAGGATGCACTGTCAACTTCATATTTGAAGTATTTTATTTAAATAAATGTTCAAAAGTAACTGAAACACCATGTTTGCCTCATGATAAATACATGTTACATTAATCCAGTTTGCTTGTGTGACCAGTAATAACTACAAACTGCTCCTAATCAAGTCATGATAATTTTATAATAGTGGGCAAGTAGAAATGACTGAATAAATTGAACAGAGTAGTCTTCTATGTCACTGTTTCTAAAACTGGGCGTTTTTCTTGATTAATTAAAAAAAAGGTGAAAATTAAGAGTATATCCACTTCTCCAGGGACCACTACACCACTGCTGTGACCTCTTCACCTTCTTCTTCTTACGCCCAGACCTCTCTATAGAAGAATAACTTAGTGTTGAATCCTACAATTACGAAAATCCAACATCACGATGATCATAATATTTGGCCTCAATCTACGATACCAGATCACCAGGACCAGTACTGAAGAACACCTCACATCTGAAGTGTTTATGTAGAACACACAAGACACAAACATCACTCTCCTCTCCATCATAAAGGACATGGACTTTTATCCTAAGCATATATCATTTTTAAATCTTTATTGCCTAATATACACAGGTGGACAAAATTGTTGGTACCCCTCAGTTAAAGAAGGAAAAACCCACAATTCTCACTGAAATCACTTGAAACTCACAAAAGTAACAATAAATAAAAAAATATTGAAAATTAAATAATCAAAAACAGCCATTACTTTTGAATTGTTGATTAACATAATTATTTAAAAAAACAAACTAATGAAACAGGCCTGGGCAAAAATGATGGTACCTCTATAAAAGATTGAAAACTATTTGACCAGAGTGACATGATTAACTCAGGTGTGTCATTAATTGACATCACAGGTGTTTCCAAACTCATAATCAGTCAGTCTGCCTATTTAAAGGGAGACAAGTAGTCACCCTGCTGTTTGGTGAAAAGGTGTGTACCACACTGAACATGGACAACAGAAAGCGAAGGAGAGAATTGTCCCAGGACATCCGAAAAAAAATGATAGACAAACATCTTAAAGGTAAGATGTTTGCATAAGACCATCTCTAAACAGCTTGAAGTTCCTGTGACAACAGTGGCTCATATTATTCAGAAGTTCAAGACCCACGGGACAGTAGCCAACCTCCCTGGACGTGGCCGCAAGAGGAAAATTGATGACAAATTGAAGAGACGGATCGTTCGAATTGTATCCAAAGAGCCCAGAGCAACCTCCAAAGAAATTAAAGGTGAACTCCAAGGCCAAGGTACATCAGTGTCAGATCGCACCATTCGTCGTTGTTTGAGCCAAAGTGGACTTCATGGGAGACGACCAAGGAGGACACCACTGCTGAAAAAAACTCATAAAAAGCGAGACTGGAATTTGCAAAAATGCATGTTGACAAGCCACAAAGCTTCTGGGAGAATGTCCTTTGGACAGATGAGACCAAACTGGAGCTTTTTGGTAAAGCACATCAACTCTATGTTCATAGACTCAAAAACCAAGCATACGAAGAAAAGAACACTGTCCCTACGGTGAAACATGGAGGAGGCTCAGTAATGTTTTGGGGCTGCTTTGCTGCATCTGGCACAGGGTGTCTTGAAAGTGTGCAAGGTACGATGAAATCTGAAGACTATCAAGGCATTCTGGAGAGAAATGTGCTGCCTAGTGTCAGAAAGCTTGGTCTCAGTCACAGGTCATGGGTCTTCCAACAGGACAACGATCCAAAACACACAGCCAAAAACACCCAAGAATGGCTGAGAGAAAAGCGTTGGACTATTCTAAAGTGGCCTTCTATGAGCCCAGATCTGAATCCCATTGAACATATGTGGAAGGAGCTGAAACATGCCATTTGGAGAAGACACCCATCAAACCTGAGACAACTGGAGCTGTTTGCTCATGAGGAGTGGGCCAAAATACCTGTTGACAGCTGCAGAACGCTCATTGACAAATACAGAAATCGTTTAATTGCAGTGATTGCCTCAAAAGGTTGTGCAACAAAATATTAAGTTATGGGTACCATCATTTTTGTCCAGCCCTATTTCATTAGTTTGTTTTTTTAAATAATTATGTTAATCAACAATTCAAAAGTGATGGCTGATTTTGATTATTTAATTTTCAATAAATTTTTATTTATTGTTACTTTTGTGAGTTTCAAGGGATTTCAGTGAGAATTGTGGGTTTTTCCTTCTTTAACTGAGGGGTATCAACAATTTTGTCCACGTGTGTACACTACTAGTCAAAACATTTGGACACACCTTCTCATTCAATGCCTTTTATTTGTATTACTTTCTAGCTTGTAGATTAGAAATGAAGATTAACACTTCTTTGTTTACATCATTCCATATGTATTCTTTTATAGTTTTGATGTTTTCAGTATTAATCTGCAATGTATAAAATAATGAAACAATGAAACTTGTAGATCATTTCTCTCTTCCCTCCATCTATCAAAGATACAACCTGAAATAGCACACTTGCTCGAAAAACTAATAACATTAGAAGAACTTACAGAAGCAATAAACTGCATGAATAAAGGCAGGTCTCCGGGCTTGGATGGGATTCCACCTGAGCTATATTCTGCATTCTGGTCTCAGCTTGGTCCACTGCTTTTAGACATGATAAACTTCTCCATCTCCGCTGGGTCCTTCATAGACGGGTGCAATGTAGCCATTATATCACTCTTATTAAAAAGGACAAGACACCAACTGAGTGCGCCTCCTATCGCCCTTTGAGTCTTTTAAATACTGAAATAAAGGTCTATGCCAAAGTTTTAGCAATGAGAATGGAACCAATTGTGACACATCTGATCCATCATGACCAAACAGGTTTTCTAAAATCACGTCTAGCTTCCGATAATATGCAGCGGTTACTCTCTATATTAGACTCATCATCTAAATCATCTAGTACAAATGTCATTGTCTCCCTCGACGCTGAGAAGGCATTTGATCGATTAGAGTGGGGGTATTTGTGGTCTGTGTTACAACATATGGGCTTCAGCGAAGGCTTTATTGCAATGATAAAAACATTATATGCCAATCCAACAGCAGTTGTAGTAACCGGCAGGACCTGTTCTTCAAGGTTCATAGTTTCTCGCTCTTCGAGACAGGGCTGCCCCCTGTCACCTTTCCTTTTTTGCCTGTCGTTGGAGCCCATTGCTCAATTAATTAGGCAATCAGAACAACTTGCGCCAATAATAGTACACAACACCCCCCATTGTATATCCCTCTATGCTGATGACATTCTTATCAATATCCTTTCTTCTCAAAACATTTGAACGATTTGGAAAACTATCGGGGTATCAGGTGAACTGGACAAAATCTGTAATTATGTCCCTGAATACAACCTCTACTGACCTGGGTACATTCAATATTCCAGTTGTTGACAGCTTTAAATATTTAGGTGTTTCAATACATAGGACAATTGATACATTAATTAACTATAACTTCAATGAAATGTTCATTCTATAGTAAATGATTTGGATAAATGGGGAAAATTTCCAACATCTTTTCAGTCTTGCTTATCAATAGTAAAAATGAATATATTACCACATATAAATTTTTTCAGCTCGATGCTCACTTTGCCTCCAACGAAAGGATACTGGAAGAAAATACATACCAGTGTAGGATCTTATTTATGGAATAGGAAGAAACCAAGAATAAAAACATTAACACTATATCAGCCTAAATCTTCAGGGGGCATGGGACTTCCAAATTTTGAGTGGTACTCGTGGTGTTTTGACCTGCGCCCACTTTATATCTGGCTTAAACCACACATAATCACCTCGTGGCGACCAATTGAGATGCAATTACTCCAACCTTATGATATGAAAAATTTTATATATTCAAATATACCACTAAAAACCGCAAAAAACAAATACAGAGTAGTTATTGCTCACCTTATTGCTGTCTGGCACAAAGTTAATCACTTTATGAAATTAAATAAAATATACTTTCTACAATCCCCGATCTTTCATAATTACTCATTAATGATAGGCAAAAAGTCCATTTCTTTCTCCCCATGGGAACGTCAAGGGGTTCATACACTTAGCAGTATAGTTGGCCCAAACGGACTAAGGGAATTTCATGATTTACAACAAAATTACAATTTACCTGCCACCTCCTTCTACTTTTATTTACAATTGAGAACTTTGGAAAAACGAGCTCCAAGATCATTCTGAATGGGACTGGGACCTTATCTGGTCCAATGTATGTCTGTCTTCTAGAAATCCAAATCATCAGATGATCCATTACAAATTTATCCATAGGGCCTATCTTTATCCAAGAAGATTACATCTAATGAAACGCAAAGATAATCCATACTGTGATTTTTGTTCAGACAATGTCATTGGTACCTTTCTCCATATGGTGTGGCACTGCCCTGAGGTTAACCGCTTCTGGCAAAACGTTGCTTCTATTCTATCGACTATAATGGGGAGAAAAATCCCACACAAACAGAGGCTACTTCTGCTAAATGATACATCCAACTTTAATTTTACTATAAACGAACGCCGCCAAATTCTAGCTGGTCTCACAGTTGCAAAAAAAATCATAGCATGTTGTTGGAAGCTTAGGTGGCCTCTGGATGTGGAGGGATGGCTCTCATCATTCCAAGAAATTGGACATTTAGAACTATCAACAGCTCGCATACACAGTGCCAAAAGCGCAAATATTACCTGTTGGTCTAACCTGTTACATAAAATCCAATGTCTCTGAAATATAACTGTGAATATGCCTGATCAATCAATTTGTCATGGATTATACATATACCATATGTAGAACCAATATTGCTTTGTAACTTGTTATATGTAACTACATAATTATATGTATAAATGCTATTTCTGCTGATGCTGATGACGGAGGAAATTAGCCCTGTTTGTCAAACTGTGTTTATCCTTGATAATTTGTAAATGTAATTTTTCCTTTTTTTTCTTTTTTTCCAACATGCCTGGACAGCAGGGGAGGGATGGGAGGAGGGGGAGAGTGTGTGTAGGTGTGAATGAATGTGTGAATGCAAATATATGTTATTTGTTTTTAATATATAACTCTGTTTATTTGAATAATTTCTGCAGTTAAAGTCCGACTTTGATCAAACCCAATGTAACACAGGGTCTGGGATAAAAGATGTACGTCTAATGTAACGAAATGCCTGACATGTAAAACCAATGTATGTAGCACAACTCAATTAAAAAAAAAAAAAAAAAAAAATCGATCACAAAAAAAATAATTAAACAAAAACATTGAATGAGAAGATGTGTCTGAACTTTTGACTGGTGCTGTATATACTTGTGTTCTTGAGTCAGACCTCTCTGGGAAGTTCAAAGCCTAGGTATATCTGAACAGCGTTCTTCCCAGAATCCTGTGGCCTCTCCTCATCTGTGCAGTTCTCATCTCAACTGTTGAGATTTTAGAGAGGGTCAGCAATAGTAGTGGCCCCCAGCCATCTTATGAGGTGACTGATTTTTCTGATTATTTCTGATCAGAATATATTTTTTATTACAACTGAGGTTAGTCAGCTGTGACATGCTAATGCCTACCCGTTTGTAAAATAAAATTCAGTTTTTAACGTTAGATCAACCTGAAGATTATAACATTTTCTTGCCAAAGAACAGCCACAAAACTTCATTTTTTATAACTGTGTATAAATTCCTTTATTTACTACTATAAACAACTAATACACCATGATTTCTAAAATGACAGATTTTCAGCTAACATCAGATAAGCACAGCAAACTGAACACACCTTACAGATGTCAGATCAAACCAATTATTACAACCCTGTCAAAAAATTGTAAAAACAGTTGGTGAAATTTTTAAATCCAACCTCATTTGAGCATGACAGGAGTATTGCAGTGGTGCCAGAGAGTATATAAGCAGGAAAAGGGAAGCAGGTTTAATATAAATGCATGTTTTGTATCACAGACAAGTTGAAATTATTCTCATCCAAGCAGTTCATCTGAAGGCATCTGAAATCATGCATCAAAAATTGCTGAAAGAGAAAAATATATATTTTCTAGACTCTGTACACTTGCACTGAAATATTTCAAGCCTTCATTTGTTTCAACTTTGACGTTGAAAGCTTTCTGCTCATGAACTAAATACAAAATTTACTTTCTTTGGATCACTTAGCAACATTCTAGTTCTTTGCTTAGCCAAGGTAAGATGCTTCTGATGTTGTTGGATGTTCAGGAGAGACTTTACAAAGTCCATTTCCTGGACACGTTGGTTACGGTGGCTCTGGATGCACTGGTTCCAGCTTCAGTTCACTGCTCTAATCTCTTCCACATTCTGGAATTCACTTTCTCTTGGCCATCTTGTCAAGTCTGCAGTCATCCCTTTTACTTCTGCACCTTTTCTTATGGCATCATTTCCTTCCAGTTCCCTTTCAATTAATATTCTTTGATAGAATGCTCTCTGAACAGCCGACCCCTTCAGACAACGTACTGTCAAGTTGTACGCTTTTTCAGTGATTGTCTTCTGGACAGCTGTCAAGTCAGCAGTCTTTCCCATGGCTGTGTTTGTGCATACTCAGACTAAGAATTTAAAGGCAGGCATTTTGAGCTAACTGGCTGATGAGAGCTCTTGTGTGGGAGAGTTTAGAGGGTCATTGATTTGTGGCCCTCTAAACTACTCTAATATTGTGAGAATGATTTTGGGGCTTCCTTGACTGTAAGCATAAAAATTAAAACAAAGTCTTGAAGTATTCCAGTTTATGTGTGAGAATATATATTTTACCCTTGAGCAATGCCTGATGAATACGTTGAACCTTTAACGCCATTTTCTAATAAAATGAGATGCATTTGTATGTAGTGTGTATGTCTTCATCACATCTCATGTCCTGAAAGAAGTTTAATTACCCAGTCAGCTTGCGATTTGGGGTATAAGGTGCATTTGTAAGCCTGAGTGACTACAGTTACCCATAAATCCATCTCCTCACCATGTAGGTCTGATAAGTATTGTCAGCAAAATACTTTTCCAGCAGTACTCTGAGCCACAACAGAAACATTGTATTCATACCATAGTTAGTACCGAATGCACATTAGACCTTGCAAGGTTGCTGTTTGGTTGTTCTGAGGCTATAAATGGCCACCACTCACAGGTTAATGGGTTTGTAAGAGAAACACAAAGGCACATGTGCATTTAAAATTCTGAGCTTCGATTGATGTTGTTGTCCTCCATGTAGGCAAAGCAGCGGGGGAAGATGCCAATATTTCCTGCACAGTGTCCCTCCAGCCACTCTTCATTAACTAAAAGAGAGTATGAGAAGGAAACACAAAGAGCATGTCTCACTTTCGAACAGCGAATGAAGTAGCATGAGAATATTTTAAGTCAAAGACAAAAGACTTATGATTCTCTTGACAAGCAGTTCAGTGTGAGGTTGACTTGTGACGAACCTTCTCCCAGGATGTCAATAGTATCTCCTTCACTAAATTCTAGGTCCTCTGAGCCCTGAGAAGCGTAATCATATAGCGCCACCATTTGGTAGAGGATGGTACGGTTGGCCAGAGGGTCCTCTGTCTGAAGTACAATGGCACAATGAGGAAACATAAGTAAAGGAGCAAACTGAACAATTATTTGAGTTTGTGTGTAAGAAAGGAAATAAAACAAGGTAGAACTTGTTTTAGTAGAACTAAAATTAGAAAGGTAGAACTAAAATTGGAGCAGCTGATTCACGATTCTAACAATTTTATAATGTGTACTGTTTAAACCTTAATAGCCTGCAATGCATATATTATTAGAATCATTTTCTTATTCATATTCACTAAAAGCAACAACAAACAGAGCAGGAGCACCAGCTCCATTTATGCTCCTATATTCCATATAATCAAAACAAATACTGGGATAGCACTGTTGCCTGACACCTAGAAGGGCATGGGTTTGAATGTCAGTTAGGGCTTTTCTGTGTCAGATGTGCATGTCCTCCTGTGTAGGTTTTCATCCGATTCCTCTCACAGTCCAAGGAAAAGCTTAGCGTAATCGATGATTCCTATTAGCCGTCAGTGAGAGTGTAAGTGTGCATGGTTGTCTGTCTTTTTGTGTACGTCTCTTTGCTGGTAAATGCAATTCTTTAACTATGCCAGCCTGTTGGCAGGTGGTGTACACTGGTCTGTTTTTCTTTGGAGCAAGGCCCTCCATGCCTGATCCACACTAACAAAAAGATAGATTAGTGCAGCTTTAAAAATGATGCAGTTCTGATGTGTTGTAACTTCAAGTCCTTACCTGGCACCACAGGGTGACTCTGCCGGCCTCAGCCACCTCTTGCATAGTGCCGCCTGGCTCCAATTCCCCACGCAGAGGTGTCAGCACCTGGGAGCCATGCTGCTTATGTCTGATGAGACAGGAGTAGCAGTGAAGGGAAGGGCATACATATCAAATAGATCCAAGCTCAGAAACACTGTTGCTCTGATGTTGGTTATTTGTTGTTACGAGCCTTAATTTTTATTTCAACTGCTAGACAAATGAACTGGTTGTATTACTATAAATCATTAAATGCCACATAATGCTTCAGTAATATGTCTTTATCCCATGATGATGCAGAATTTTGTTTTAGAAAGCATCATTTGTTGAAATTCAAGGAGACAGACGTGAGTTGGCAGGTGTGACGTTACCTGAGGCGCAGCTGAGATGCTGGTTGGCCCAATTTCTGTGCGATTCGTTCCTTCATTTCATCGTATGACGCATTAAGAGGGACAGACAAAGCCATAGTGTACGTGTAGTGGACCTTCACCAACACAGATCCCATCTCTGATCCCTGAAGTGAGCTGGCCTGAGAGCAACAAGCACATTTAGAGAGAAAATATACTACAGCCTCTTAAACTCTGATTGTTCACAGGTCTATATTGTCCTATTTTTACAAAGGTTTTCTTAATTTCTAAGTGGCTAAAGTTTTTTACAGGTCTTGTAATTTTCACCCTGGAGGTTGCAAGAAAACTAAAAGAAACATTAAATGAATCTACTAATATATAAAAAATGTTATTTAGAATAATAATATACAAACTGCCTTACACACACATCCATTAATCCTGATGTAATAATCAATTGTCACATTGCAGCCACCCTCCAGTGGAGTCCAACACTTTCAGTTTCATTTTTTAAGAGGTGACAGATAAACTGGTCTATTAGTTATTTGATCAGATAGTTCAGCTTCAGTCTGTTTTGCATCATTGTTTTATGAATCACTTAGTGTATTGTCTAGTCTCGTGTGAAGGATAAATATCACGTGTACCACTGCTCTCTCCGGCACTCTGGAGGGCATGTGTGAATACAGTCAGGAGAAACATTAATGGAAAAGTGACCCATATCTGAATGACTAGAATGCTGTCACTGTAACAAACTTATGAAGCTGGTATTGCTCCATGTCATATGTCTGAAATAGGCTCAAGTCTATTATTATGGCATAGTTGATGTTTAGATTATCCCCCTCAGGCTGAAATCCAGACAACCAAGAGTAATTAAAGGTTCTATGTTCAAATCAAAATTATTTTATAGAGCAGTTTACAACAACATCAAAGACTAAAGTCTTTCCATCAGCATGATAAACAAAAAAATACAAATTTGTTACTATCCATCCATCATCTATACACTGCTTAATCCTCATTAGGGTCGTGGGGAGCTGGAGTCTATCCCTGCTGACCTAAGGTGAAGGCAGAGGACACATGGACAAGATGCCAATCTGTTGCAGGGCTACATATACAGATGCATGGCAGCTGACACGGATATGAATGTCCATGCCAGGCAAATATTTTGTCACATCTAACTTTAAAGGTGATCATTTGATATGTAAATGAAGCAGAACGGTCAGCACAGTGCTTGTCTTTAACTTATACCTATGTAAGCTTGTCAGACAATGCTGTAGCTGTAAAATCAGTAGTGGTGGTGGTGATTGGCTGCAGATTGGAAATGGCTGTAGTGACTGCTGGTGAACACGGTCTTAAAGGGATGCCTTTCAGCCATTATTTCATACTTGTTTCATTTGACACTACATATGTAAATGAGAGCAGCTTTAATAAGGTATTCGACAGTAATAAGATGTAGAATATATGAGCACGGAGAGAAGGAAAGAGGCAAACGGATGCAACAATGTCAGACAAACTCAATAATAACTGTCCATGCTACTGATATGGAGCTGTGGTTTGAGCATCAATGCTAGCAACAATAAGATTGCTACTAAAACCAAAACAGTATTTACGTGTTTTGTCTGTCTGTGTTGGGTCTATCACTATTCTGTGTTAATGATTAAGTCACTAAAAAACCAGCAAAATGTAGTGCTTTGTTATTTTATGATACAATTTTAGTATAAGTCTATTAACATTCATCTATCCTACATGATGGAACATTAACTGCTTTTAAAAATTGTATTTTTAGGTTTGATATTAATTACCTTCACCCTGGTATTAATATTAGATCAACAGAAAAATCTGTAACAGCAATTGTACAGGAAAATGGTGAAATGATTTAAATTATATGGGAAAGAGAGAAAAAATGTCTACTTTTCTGTTATGAACCAGAAGATACGATAAAGCATTATCCTCATTCATTTGAAGTACAATCTTCTTGAAAGTGTTATTAGGTGGCATATGTGATATAGGAAGTGCATTTGTTACCTTCCATTAGAACCAGTGTTTTCCAGGTTACTGTGGCACACGGAGACAAAAGAAAATTTATATCCTGAACCTATGTGTTCCCTGAGCATCATAGTGACTTAATCGGGACATATCACAACTCCCCTGTTAAGTTAATCCTTGCAAAGTAGTTTCTTCAAGTTGTCAAAATCAAGTATCTCTAGATCAGGCAGAAAGAGAAGGAGTGTGTTTGTGCATGTGTCAAAAGTTGGAGGTGGCAGGGGAAAAACTGTGATTCCATCATCTACCGTGTGCATATAAATCAGGTTTTTCAAGGGAGGAGAATACCTGGTGGCTGGCTGCAGTGGCTGCATACTTGGAAGGTTCTGAGGCTGTTGGCAGCACGTGGGTGGCAGCAGTGTAGGATGGCGGTGGAGTGTCTGCATTAAAATGTGCTGCAGAGTAAATGCAGGAAAGGTAGAGTGAGTACATACAATACAAGCCTAATGGCAGGTTAGACAGCCAAATGCTGTGCTCTCTGAATCTATTCCACAACACAAATAGAATTCTACAGGTTTTTTTGACAATTCACTGACAATTGATACAACAAACAACTGTGATTCCAAAGCCTACATGAAACCACAGTCATTACACCCTCCAATAGCAGGACTTAAACTTTTACAAAAAAAAAAAGCTTGAATTTAGCAGCCAAAGACAAAACTCAGGAAAAGACCACTATGGACGGGCCATACGCAGCTTGGATACAAGCAAGATCACAGCTATCTCCTGCAAACAAATATCATCACAGTGACCATGATTGTCCTGTGCTGACACAGTAACCTATGGATGTGTACTTCTCATAAAGGCAAATTCATTTTTCCAGCATGAAAGCAGACGTGCAGATAGTTCTGTTCATGCCTCAGTTTACACAGGCAGGGCTGCTAGACGGTCACATTGCCGTGCATATTGGACACGGAATAACACACAGGGTTCCATGAATATTGTTGAAAGGCTGTAACTTTCCAGTTTTATTTCACCCTTCCTGACTGCCAGAGGCAGTTCTTCTCCCTGGATGTCTCCATCTTGCGCAAGCGCAGGTCGAGTATTAATATCAACAAAGTCACGTGTGACCCCGGATGACCGTGGCAGGTATAAGTACCGGTGTCATCCGGGCACTCATTCCCCTTGAATCTTCTCGCTTACGCAGGTCACCTGCTGTTAGCAAGAGCTAATAGTAGCATTTGATGAAGGGATTGTCGCCGGTAGCCTCGAGACTGCAAGTCGGAGTCGCGAGCTGTTCGTCCTCCAGAGGATGCGACAAGTTTCCCGTTTCAGGAAGGAGCGGCATCAGCCCGTCGTGGAAGACAGATAAGAGCGTGTGTGCTCAGCATCGACTGTCTAAGAGGTCAGCGAAGGTAGCGCTCTGGCTGCTCTTTCTACGACATCACGCAAGTACAGCTTCTACTTAGTGGCAGGGGCTAGGCGCTACCAAGAGCGCATTCGCTTCGTGTAGCGGCCTCAATCGGGAGGTATCTCTTGGTGTGTCGCCAAGAGTTAGCTCGCTGCCCCTAACCGAGACCAGTGACGGCCGTGCTCTCGCTGACCTCTCACTGAAGCTTGTGAGTATTACACGAGTATTACATAGTGAGTATTACATAGTGCTTTCGCTAGGGTTGACTGTCGTCGTGCTGATACCAGTGACAGCCGTGCTCTCGCTGCCCTCTCACTGACGTTTGTGGGTATTAAACAGCTAGCGTAGAGCTCTCGCTAGTGCTAGGTGTTGCTGTACAGATACCAGTGACGGCCGTGCTCTCGCTGCCCTCTCACTGAAGCTCGTGAGTATTGTGCTGTAACATTGTGCTCTCCCTGGTTCGAGCTGTTAGTGCTCCGACAGGAGCGTGCATGCTCGCTGTCGGCTCCCTCTGCTGTAGCACTGGTGACGACCATGCTCTCACTGCCTCTCACCGAAGCGCATAAGTATTACACAGCTGACATAGGGCTCTCGCCGGTGCAGTTTGTGTCCCGGCTTGTGGCTTCCTTTAGCTGCGCCATGCTAAGCTCGCATTTCTGTGCTACCTGTATGGCCCCCCTTCACCCTGAGGACGGCCACGTGTCTGGGTATCGAACATCTGAGTGAGGGTTTATCAGAAGACCCATATATGAACTGTAGCTTCATGCTGCGCGCATTGAGGGCTGCTAGGCTGTCAGAGGTGGAACCCTTAGTGGGGGGGACAGGCCCCCCTCAGTCAGGGGTGCCATCTCCTTCTCAACCGGGTCAATCTAGGGGGAAGGTGTCGGAGGCTCTGGGCGCCCACCCACGTAGGAAGAGGCCTAGGACTGACACGGTGTCTACTAAAGTGGATCAGCTGTCTAGTGAGCTGGCACAGATGAAGTCACTCCTCCTGTCTCTACGCCCTACCGTTACAGAGGGTGGAGGCATCAGGACTCCCCCAGTGCCGGAGCTGGCCCCTGAAGAGGACATTACAGTGCCTTGTGAAAGTATTCGGCCCCCTTGAACTTTTCAACCTTTCGCCACATTTCAGGCTTCAAACAAAGATATAAAATTTAAATTTGTTGTCAAGAATCAACAACAATTGGGACACAATCGTGAAGTGGAATGAAATTTATTGGATATTTTATACTTTAACAAATAAAAACTGAAAAGTGGGGCGTGCAATATTCTTCGGCCCCTTTACTTTCAGTGCAGCAAACTCACTCCAGAAGTTCAGTGAGGATCTCTGAATGATCCAATGTTGTCCTAAATGACTGATGATGATAAATAGAATCCACCTGTGTGTAATCAAGTCTCCGTATAAATGTACCTGCTCTGTGATAGTCTCAGGGTTCTGTTTAAAGTGTAGAGAGCATCATGAAGACAGGGGAGTACCTGAGGGAGTTGCAGGCCTGCTGGAGGGACTCAAAGGCTCTCTCACGGCTGACATCTGATGGGCGCACTGTGGCGGCCATGCAGGATGCGGCTAAGTTTGGTCTGAGCCGCATACCATCCGTCGAACCTGCTATTGCCTCTCTTATAGTCCTCCCAGACGAGGCACTAAGACCTGAGGCCAGGTGCCCTCAACAGCAGTGCAGGGTCACTGATGACCTGCTGTGCAGGGCATATGACACAGCAGCATGCATGGGCCATATTGGTAATTCCCTCTCCCACCTCATGCTGGCCCTGTCGGCTTCCCTGCAACAGACGTCTGCGGACGCACCCACTACCAGCCTGAGTGACGCCTCATTGAAGGCTTTTGCCCTTATGTCTCAGGAACTGGGGCGCCTTATATCCACTTTAGTCCAGATCCACCGCCAAGTGTGGCTGGCCAAATCACCCCTGTCGGAGACATGCCGGAGGACCCTCCGTGCAGTCCCAGTGGAACCTGGGGAGCTGTTTGGGTCGGCAGTGGTCTGGCTTCTGGAGCAGACGGTACAAGCCGATCAGACCAGGCGGCAGTTCTCAGGGCTTAGCAGAGACTTGCCGCCTTCCAGCAGGACCAGGGGTTCAGCGGGTGTTTCCCGGGAGCGCTCCCAAGCACTGCCTCAAACTTCCCATTCTAGAGGGCATCAGTGCTCCACTGGGGGACGAGCCCGCTTTCGACATGGCCTCACTGATTTACCTCGAGATCGTCGTGCCTCGGAACCCCCCCCCCCCAAGGCCTCAGGAGGCCAGGGGCGCAGGAACTGAGGCCTCGGGGCCGACAGTCTTTTCTCTCAGCAACAACTCCGCTGCTGGGCAGCCTGTACTTCAGACCCCTGGGTGTTGTCCACACTGGCTCAGGGTTACAGGCTTCAATTCCGACGCCGGCCCCCAACTTCCAGCCAGGTCAGGATGACTGTCATCACGGACCCGGCAAAGACTCAAGCCCTGGTCGAGGAGTTATCTACCCTCCTGTCCAAGGATGCCATGGAGCCGATAGACCCCCTCTCCCAGCCCAGGGGGTTCTACTCAACTCACTTTCTGGTAGGCAAGAAAAGTGGTGGATTTCGCCCTGTCCTAGATCTCAGGGGACTGAATCGGTTTCTAAAGACACTGCCATTCCACTTGTTGAGCACGAAGGACGTTCTTTGCGCTGTAGCCAAAGGGGAATGGTTCACTTCGGTGGACTTGACGGATGCTTATTTCCACATTTCGGTCGCACCTTACCACAGGTGGTCCCTGCGTTTCGCATTCAGGGGCCACCACTTCCAGTTCACAGTACTTCCATTCGGGCTCCCTTTGTCCCCATGGGTGTTCACACACTGCATCATTGCGGCCCTTTCACCCCTGCAGTCCCAGGGCATAAAGATTATGGCATATCTGGATGAGTGGCTGATCTGCGCACCATCCCGTTCTCGGGCGGTCCAGTACACAGCCGTCCTCTCGCACGTAGCACAGTTGGGACTCAGGGTAAACAGAGAGAAGAGCTCTGTCTCCTTCCCAGAGTACGCCCTTCATCGGGCTGGCTCTGAATTCTGTCATTATGAAGGCCCGCCCATCACACCGATGGGTGGACGACATCTTGGGCCTCCTGCTTCGGTTTCGAAGAGGGGTAGCACTGCCTTACAGCCTTTACCGCCGCCTTCTGGGCAAACTGACGGCTGCATCTGCTGTCGTGCCTCTGGGCTTACTGTCGGTATGCCCCCTGCAGAGGTGGCTGAACAGCTTCCATCTGGATGCCAGGCGGCACAGGAGCAAGAAGCTCAGGGTGTCACAGGGCTGCCTGAAGGTCTTGTCACCTATCTGGTAAAGGGCGTATCCCTGGGTGTCATCCCGTTTTGTCGAGAGACGGTAACTACCGATTCCTGCCTTTCAGGTTGGGGGGCTGTCTGGCAGGGCAGGATAGCTCGGGGATGGTCAGCTCAGGAGAGCCAGGAGCATGTCAACGTGCTGGAGCTGCGAGCTGTGCACCTAGCGCACAGGACTCTCATGCCGTACCTCAGAGGGAAGCATGTGTTGATACGGTCGGACAACATCTCTGCAGCGTTTCACATAAAACACCAGGGGGGTAACAGGTCAGCTCATATGCTGCAGGTGTCACAGGATCTGCTGCGATGGACAGCCCCCCACCTGGCCAGCCTCCGAGCCATGTATCTGCCGGGGGAGCAGAACCAGGTCGCAAATTTTCTCTCCTGCCGGAGGCCCCTGCCAGGGGAATGGCAGCTTCATCCAGAGGTGGTGCAGATCACATGGAGTATATTCAGAGAGGCGGAGGTGGACCTCTTCGCCTCCCGCGAGACAGCCCAATGCCCCCTCTGGTTCTCACTGAGAGAGGAAAGCAGTCCTTTGGCATAGGACGCTCTGGCTCACGAGTGGCTGGGAGGACTTCTCTATGCCTTTCCACCCTTTTCCCTGATATGGCCAACACTACTCAGGGTGCTCCATCAGGGGCACCAACTCCTCCTAGTGGCCCCGTTCTGGCCAGCCAGGACTTGGTTTCCGATGCTGCGCAGACTATTGTGGGACACCCTGGCGCCTCCCCAACAGGAAGGATCGCCTGTCCCAACTGGAAGGCCGGATCTGGCATCCCTGCCCCAGCCGCATTCAACTGTGGGTGTGGCTGCTGGGGGTCCGGACCCAATGCTGAGCTGCTGCATAGAGCCTGTCAGGGCAACAATCCTGCAGGCCAGGCCCCTCTCAACCCGGCTGCAGTATGCTAACAGGTGGAAGTCGTTCTCCAACTGGTGTCGGGGTCGTGATCTTGACCTAGTTAGGTGCTCTGTCCCAGCAGTTCTCGAGTTTCTTCGGTCCCTATTAAACAATGGTCGCGCTCCCTCAACCCTGAGGGTGTATACTGCAGCTATTTCTTCCAGGCATGTGGCAGTGAATGGCCACACTATAGGGAGTGACAGGCTCGTGTCCCTCTTCTTGAGGGGAGCTTGGAGGCTGCGGCCACCAAAGCCACAGAGGACTCCAGCCTGGGATCTGCCCATAGTGTTGGATGCCCTATGCGGGCCTCCCTTTGAGCCGCTTGACCGGGCAGAGCTTAAATGGCTGTCTGTGAAGACAGCTTTTCTCCTTGCCATGACAACGGCAAAGCGGGTAGGGGAGCTACATGCCTTGTCAGTGAGCAGCCCGGCTGCAGTATGCTGAGGTGTCATGCTGAGGTGGAACTCAGACGGCTCAGGTGTAACTCTGTGGCCAAATACAGCATTCCTGCCGAAGGTGCTGGTGCATTCACACCTCAATAGACCCATTCGGCTGGCTAAGTTTGACCCCCAGCCAGAAGACGGGGACGAACAGCGGGAACTGCTTTGTCGCAGGATTCTTCGCGACACTGTTGGTATAAGTCATCCAGTGAGAAGAACTACCTCTGGCAGTCAGGAAGGGTGAAATAAAACGAAGGTTTTATGAACCCTGGATGACTGCCAGAGTTCTCAGTCGCTCAGAATCCCCATGTTGCGAGAAGACTCTGTGGGAATGTGTGGCATGGATGACACCGTTAGTTATACCTGCCACGGTCATCTGGGGTCACACGTGACTTTGTTGATATTAATACTCGACCTGCGCTTGAGCAAGATTGAGACATCCAGTGAGAAGAACTGCCTCCAGAGTTCATAAAACCGTGGTTACATACGTAACCTTCGTTTTAATGGATATAGCAGCTAATTCCAGATTGGGCTGCAGCAATATGTCAGTAGGTATTCCTGAGATGTACTGAGCACAGTTAATTCTGGCACAAGATTTCTGGAAAACTTAGAACTTCTTGCTGTATTTGGGTTCTGTTGATGGAAATCATGTAAAAATCAAACCACTTACTCTCCCTCTCTGTCATTCAGCCCCGCATGCAGTGTGTTTACTTGCAGGGATTGGAGACAGTTGTGTTGATTGGCTCACCTGTTCATAATCACCTGTTTTCAAGAAAGCCCTGTTCATTCCTCCACTCTGTCAGACCATAGACAATGAAACCCCATTTCCCTGCTGCTCCCTGAACTGTCTCCTACATTCCTTCTCCAAGCCACTGCCACCTGCTCTGCTTCAGCGTTTCCCCAGCCCTCATCAGTTCTGACTCTTCTTGCCAGACGACAGATTTCCCGAGCCTTCAGTTTAGTCCCCTGTCCTGTGAGTATATCAGTTTTTCTCAGATCCCTCCATCTGTTGTTAGAGTTTTTGTAGTTTTGCCCTTTTTTGAATTAAGTTTGGTTTGCTCCTGCTCTGCTTTTCTCTCAGATTAGTGTCCCCATTCTATATCAGTTAATGTTCTTGTACGTTTGGCAAATAAATCCTTTTTGTGAACTCTGCCTGTTTATGTCCGCACTTGGATTCCCAGAGCTGCCATGACTCCTACAAACCTACAAGTATAAAATCTTTGCAACAACAAATTCTAAGAATCCACATGGAAATACTGCTGTGACCCTGAAATGATCTGGGAAAAGAAATCAGAGGAATGACAGCAGACAGGTCTTCAAAAGAAAATGGATTTTAGATCAAACCTGGTTTGGAGGCGTGTGACTGAATTCTACTCTGAGGAGGAGCTGCAGGGCTGTTCTGGGACTGTGGCCGAGTGGGGGGTCTGAACCCTGGTGGGAGGGGGATCCCACTGGGAACTTTCTGTGAAAGAAACCAAGACAGGAGAATCACTGAAACAGTATTCTTCCACAAGAGAAAAAAGTATTAGATTGAATTCCAGCAGAACACTTCTATCTTTTGTTAAAATCAGTACATGCAACTATTCTGACTCTGCTCAGCATGAATCATAATTTTGAGGAGTTGGTAAAGTGCCCCAATAAAACTGAAGCCCAGGCCAAGTTTTTTCCCCCCCTCCAAACTACCCTTGAATATGTTGGGCACAGTATCAGAAAGGGTATTACTGCATGAGCTAATATTTTACATTTTGCTTTTTGCTACTGGACATCTTGACATCTGCAGGTTCGAGCAGGGACACTGGCAGGAGTCCTCTCTGAAAATTAAGAAGAAACGGTCAAATACATACCGGTTTTATATAATAATAACAATAATACAACTTTGTCTGAGTCCTGTCAGTTTTGTTTTTGTAACTTGCAGCAAAAACAAGTTGTGAACACATTGATATCACCTTTTAAGTTGTACGCAAGTAAGTTGTATAAGAACCATGTTTTGTGCCATGTGCACACTTATATCCAGCAACATTATCATTAATTTGGACTCATTTGTGGCCACCTAACGGACATCTAGGCCTGTACAATTTGGTCAAAATCTTCATAGCAATTTATGCTCTCATGAATCTGCTTGCTTTGTTATCAAGGCAAATGATTATTCTAAAAATACTTCTAAAGTATTCGGTAACACTTTATAATAACTATACACTATTAAGCAATAGTTAACCATTGGTTCAGCATAATTTAAGCATTAGTTAATCCTTAAATCCTCATGAATTCACCGTTAGTAATGCATTACAAAGCATTAGTAAAGACAGTTTTAAATGTTCAACTAACACATTATTAAGCATTAGTTAAACATTAGTAAATTGTTTAATTCATCGTTAACTCATCATTTGTAACTAATTAGTTATACGTGCTTAATTAATCATGAATTCATGATCTGTATGGCATTTATTATGCATTACTAAGCACTTAATAAATCCGGTTAAAAATGTTTTGTTGGTCATTGATAATCTCAGTTAATACTTTATAAAGGGTTAGCAACTGTGTTTGTAAGTCATATACTAACACATATTCATACTCAATGAATAACTTATTATTGCGGTTACTACTCATTAGTTAAGTATATTCCGTGAGCCCATCTAAAGTGAGGACTATCTATGCTTTCTAAAGCATTTATAAATGACACAGAAGCAAAGATATACAGTGTCAGTTTTATTGGTCCCAAACAATACAAGCTCTTTTAAATACACACTTTAAACAAATACAATCTATAAAATTTCAAGTAAACTTGACAAACATCTTCAAATAACAGTCTGTGATCGTATAAAATAGAAAAATAAAATACAAGCTCTTTTAAATACACACTTTGCAATCCTTAACATTTCAAGTAAACTGGTGAACTATCTTTAGGGCACACACACACCAGAGGTAAGTGGCTGCCTGATTCTGGCAGCCACCTACTTCTGGTGTGTGTGTGCCCTTGTTGAATTGCACAAAGTGCTTTACAGTAAAACAAATATACCGTTTTCAAATATTGCAAGATAACACTAGATAATTTCTGCAACCTGTTTGCCTCTATGATCAGCTGCCATCTCTCCAGTGTGATATGGTTCTCTCTCCGACTTCCGCATTTGAGAAAAATAAAAAAAAACGCGCGGTCTCGCTCTCCAGAACCGCGGAGGAGGCTGGGACTTGTAGGACTCTGGGATGTATAAGACGCTACTGTGCATGCTCTTACTGTCAAAAACGCTAGTGCGCATGCTCCAAAATGCAGAAGTCACGCTGGAGAGATGACAACTGATCGTAGAGGCAAACAGGTTGCAGAAATTATCTAGTGTTATCTTGCAATATTTGAAAACGGTATATTTGCAGCGTGACTTCTGCATTTTGGAGCATGCGCACTAGCGTTTTTGACGGTAAGAGCATGCACAGTAGCGTCTTACACGTCCCAGAGTCCTACAAGTCCCAGTCTCCTCCACGGTTCTGGAGAGCGAGACCACGCGGGTTTTTTTTTTTTCTCAAATGCGGAAGTCAGAAAGAACCCACTAGAGAGATGACAGCTGATCGCAGAGGCAAACAGGTTGCAGAAATTATCTAGTGTTATCTTGCAATATTTGAAAACGGTATATTTGTTTTACTGTAAAGCACTTTGTGCAATTCAAGGGCACACACACACCAGAAGTAGGTGGCTGCCTGATTCTGGGATTCCGCCAATGTAATTCAATGGGAAACGAGCGGATTCCTCCTCCTGCAACTTTTACCTTTGGCAGGAGGAGGAATGCACTCGTTTCCCATTGAAATGCACTGGCGGAATCCCAGAATCAGGCAGCCACTTAACTCTGGTGTGTGTGCGCCCTAAAGAGATAATTCACCAGTTTACTTGAAATGTTAAGGATTGCAAAGTGTGTGTTTAAAAGAGCTTGTATTTTATTTTTTCTATTTTATACGATCACAGACTGTTATTTGAAGATGTTTGTCAAGTTTACTTGAAATTTTATAGATTGTATTTGTTTAAAGTGTGTATTTAAAAGAGCTTATATTGTTTGGGACCAATAAAACTGACACTTTGTATATCTTTACTTCTGTGTCATTTATAAATGCTTTATAAAGCATAGATAGTCCTCACTTTAGATGGGCTCATGGAATATACTTAACTAATGAGTAGTAACCGCATTAATAAGTTATTCATTGAGTATGAATATGTGTTAGTATATGACTTACAAACACAGTTGCTCACCCTTTATAAAGTATTAACAACTGAGATTATCAATGAGCAACAAAACATTTTTAACCGGCTTTATTAAGTGCTTAGTAATGCATAATAAATGCCATACAGATCATGAATTCATGATTAATTAAGCACGTATAACTAATTAGTTACAAATGAGTTAACGATGAATTAAGCACTTTACTAATGTTTAACTAATGCTTAATAATGTGTTGAACATTTAAATTAATGCTTTGTAATGCATTACTAATGGTGAATTCATGATGAGTTCATGAGAATTTAAGGATTAACTAATGCTTAAATTATGCTGAACCAATGCTTAACTAATGCTTAATAGTGTATAGTTATTATAAAGTGTTACCAAATATTCATTTCTCCACTTACAGTGCATTAAAAATACATAAACTGCAAACCTTATTATATTCATTATCAATAAAATGTTTAAGTCAAAGGTTCCAAGTATGAATAATCAGAACAGATTCAAAAATGAATACAGTGGGTCCTCGGTTTACAACGTCCTCAACCTACAGTGTTTCGTTATGTTGGAACTGGTTACGTAGAACTAGTTGGCGAGCGGAGTGGACGGATGTCACCGTGCGGCGCTATAAAATGGCTTTGTTTACATTTGCCAGTTGTATACCACCTTGGATTGTGCTACATTCGCTAACTTGTTGCTCTTCATAACAGCTCCAAGTGTGATTAAGTAGACTGAGTTGTAGAAACAGTTCTGTTACCTTTTCATAAAATGACTAGTACATGCATGAAAGTCATTGTATTCATGACTTTTCCAAAGAAATGATTGATATCATGATGCATGTAACAGCTTTGTTTACATTTTTGCTTAAGTTCAGACTTACGGTGAAAATCAACTTACAATAGGCCATAGGAAAAGAACTTCGACTTAAGTCGAGGACCCCTTGTATTCTGTATTAATAGCAACAGATTAAATTAAATGTTGAATGAATATGTACAATTTGAAATAACATTCCACTGATGTTGGTGGGTTGTGAAAATTAATTCACTTCAGATTGTTTCACTGATGACCAACAAGAGGACCTGCTCTTTAGGCAGAAACAGTGGTGATCAGTAAGGCTTTTCCTCAGTGTTTAGTATGCTGATGTTTACTAGTGAGAGCATCAAGTCAGAATGTTTTCAGATTCCACTTTGTTTGACCCTTTTGCTGCTAAACTATGTTTGCCAGCTCGTCTCTGACATTTGGTGCTGTAGTGTAGGTAGTGATGTGTTTTTAGAGCGTTTTCTTGGCTTGAAAAAGCTGCCTGCTACAGGTAAAATGATGCTGTGAAAATGAACAAGGTTGAGGGGAGCTGCAGAGTTGATAATTCTTTTTAGGTTCATCACTATCATTTATCACAGTGTTATGTGATCCATTAATAACCGATCAAGCGCCATTCCACTCAGTGTAGGCGATCATTTCTCTCCATCTAATCCGATCTTTTGCTTTCTGAATTGTGACTGTTGCCCGTTTCATGTGTAGTCATGATATCATTTTCATTCCGTCTTCCTTGTCCTCTCTTCTCATTAATTTTTCCAGTTAAGACAATATACTCCAGAGTCTCTTTCCTTATGAGTCCAAAAAATGTTGCTTGCCATTTCCTAACATTGTACATGCATTGAGATCAATTGAACAATTTCAGAAATAAACTGACAAACAGCTGTTGAAGAGTACGTACTTAAAAATGCTTTGAAATGAATTTAAAGCTGCAATACTATCAATTTGTTTTAAGATTTAATAAAATTTTGTATAATGTAAAAAAGTGATTTGTAGGGATGAACCTTCAAAAAAAATCATCACTAAATCTGCTGTTGTCCACCCTTGTTGGAGCTTGCTAGCATTTTTTACCCAGTTATATTGGTTTGGAAGCAAGCATTACATGTTTACCAAACATACTGTATGACTTAGTGTCATCATTAACCGCATTTGCAGCAGCAAATGAGATTAATGATGACATTTTGTTGCTTTTATAGTGATCAAAGACAATCAACCTTTCTTGAATTAGTATGCAGTGTGGATCATGCCCACAAGTGTTAGCAGAAGATCTGATGAAGTCATTTTTCACCACCTGATCAGCAGAGACGGTAAAAGACTAGCTGGTAAACACCAACCAGACATTGTTTCAAGATTGGAGACCAAAAACAGAGCTAAAAGGAGATGGAATTTTGGACTTGACTAGGTGGACACACATAGCTGGGGTGGCTGTGGATCAGGTGGGAGAGCGGGTCGTCCAATGATCAAAGGGTCGGCGGTTCGATTCCCGCTCTCGCCTAGTCATGTGCTGCATGCTGAAGTTTCCTTGGGCAAGATTCTGAACCCTAAATTGCCTACCAGTGGCTGTTCCACTGGTGTATGAATGTATACGGACTGATGTTGCAGATTGATTAGCAACCTGCACATTAGTGTGTCTGGGTGAATAGGAGCAATTGTAAAAGCGCTTTGGGTACTCTGATGAGTAGAAAAGTGCTATATAAGCAAGTCTAAATGAATAGTGATATTGCTTAAAAATGTGTTTTTAGCTTGTTCTGCAGCTTTCAAATTTTAATATTGATTGTATTACAAGGTGTAATTGTGTCTGAGGCTTGGGCAGAGAAAAACATTTTTCCTAGAACATTCAAATGCATCAACAACAGTCTGACCGTGAGTGTACAAGATGAACAGTTTATTTTTCACCCAGTACAAATCTCTGCTCACCTGTCCATCATATATGACAGCTGTCATCCCGTCTCTGTCCTCCTCTCCAAATAAAAACACCATGGCTCCTCCCGGAACAGTCAGGTGTCCCGGGGCCCGAGCCATGTAAGCCCTCCGCACACGCATGTACCGAGAATCCCTAGCAGGAAGTGAAATGACAAAATCATTCATACATCTAGGAGCATTGCGTTACTGTTGTGTGTTGTTCAGCAGTACTACTACCCTCACAGTAAGGTTTCAACTTAGGTAACCATTTCTCACAGGATTTTACTTCAAACTTACTGAGCTCCGTCCATCTTGGGTTCATAGAAACCAGGTTTCTGTGAAGAAGACAGAATGAAAATCAGCAGCTGGAGTGACTGACAACAACATCATAACTCATATTCATATTACAGTGAGACTTACCTGCAGCCTCAGAGGTTCAAAACCTCCAAAATCATCATTGGGAATCATGGAGGAAATCACCTGCATCAGTAAAGCATCACACATTAATGAATACTGAGGGTGACTTCTTGTAGTTTATTTTCTGTCAGGATCCCATCCCAGCTCCTGCCCTGTGATCCCTTCCTGTTTATCTCTCTCTCTCTCTCCCAGCCGCTCGCCCTCTGGATTACTACTGAGTGCTGCATGAGCTTCAGCTGGGAGTAATCGGACAATTCTGTTCACCTGCTTCCCTCCTCTGTATAAGAGCCCTCTGCTCCCCTCAGTGTTCGCGGGAGCATTGTTTTGGATTGACCCACATGCTGTTTCCCCACACTTCCACTGGATTACAACAGCTTCTGGACTCTTCTGCTTCCGCCCTTGTTTGGACTCTCAAACCTGGGACTCTGTGGTTTTTGTTGTGGATTAATCCTTGCCTGTTCACTCCCTCAATTGTTTGCTTTTGTCATTCAGTGAGTACATTTCTGTAGCTCTGTGTTCCTGGTTTTTTGTATAGTGTTGTTTGGCTATGCGCTGCCCCCACAGTCCTGTCCTTAGTGGTAATAGTTTTTGATTTTGATTCAATAAAACCCATTTTCGCCTTTAACACCTGTTGTCTGCCTGTTGGTTACTGCGCCTGGGTTCTCCCACCACACTAACTTGTAACATTTTAATTGAAAATACATATTTTATTGTCACATTACACAGGCTAAAAATGGTGTATATATAAATGGGTATGTGGGTAATTACACTGTTCCATGGTTAGTCATTTATGAGTGAAATGTGAGAAAATTTGGAATCCATCCAGCCATCTGTCCGTCCATCCATTCATTTATCCATCCATCCTGTTTCTATGCACTATTTTATCCTGTACAGGGTCATGAGGGGGCTGGAGTCTATCTTAGTCTGACTTAATATAAAAAGACAGGGTTGCCAGACCATCAAACTTCTATTTAGTGCTGTCCTCACACAGAGCGACGGAACCCTCACACGCAATGTTAACTTCTGCTTTGAGCTATCCTCATACACAATTCCCTAACCTTGTTCTAGCATACCTCTACTGGCCCTTAAAATCAAATTCTCACCCAAGCAAAGACCACATATGGGAGTTTGCCCTGATCTTGTCTATGTACTTTGTATCTGTTAAGGTCAAGTTGCGTACATTAATTGGCCACACTGGCCAGACAGGCAGTTTCATCTGAAGGCAATGGCTTGTTCATGCAGATTTATCAAATTGGCCACATCCTTAATTACACATAACTTTAAACTTTCATACAGTTTACTGGATGCATTCTATAAAAATTCAGTTGTCATGATCAAGGAATCAGATATAGAGACCAAGACCATTTTTTTTTTGGGCCAGACTGTAAATATTTATTCCTTTTATTTTAAAATGGGGGTCTATGGAGATTGATTTGCTTTAGAAGCCAGCTTCAAGTGGCCATTTAAAGAGCTGCAGTCTTTGGCACTTTCATGTTTCTTTTATTGGTCACGGGATGAATGCAATTTTATCTTCTGTACACTTTATGTGCACTGTTGGGATGACAACTAAAGTTGCCTTGACTTGTATTCTATTTACTGGTCCTACTATTCCTGATGTGACACGAGCAACCAATTCATTCAGCAACACATTTTACACATCATCGACGTGAGGTAACATTCACTCTACCTTTGGCTTCCCCAAGAAATCTCTTTGCTGCAGCTGCTCCACATCCTGTTTCCTGGGACGAAACACCACACCCTCGGGCACCAAGAGAGGAGCCAAGACCTCTTTTTTCTGTTTTCAAAAATCACATTAAAGGGTTCTTTTAAATACCTTTTTGGAATTATGAAATCACTATTTATGCTAGAAGGCCATTACATTTCTGTTTCAGCTCTGGGCTTTGTGAGTATAATTATTTGGCAAAAAATAAAAAATAAATAAAAAAAACAGAAATTTGGCCAAAAAAAGAACAAAAAGCAATTTGTTGTTCGGATATAGTCTCACATACATAGAAAGCATCCACCATCAATCCTTCAAATAAACTGACCTGCTACCCCCAGCTGTGGTAGAATGGGCATTGGTTAGATGTCTGCTGCAGTTAACTTTGCTTTAATTTTTAGCCTTTCCTAAATTTACCTTTCATTTTCTTTATCAGCCGACAGGGCTTCAGCATTATATTGTACTCCATTTAATTAGATTTCCCTGTCTTTGCTGCTACATGATGCACAGCACATCAGTATAGCCAAATGGAACACAGCCAGTTACTCACTTTCCAGGAAGTTATTATGCATGCTTTTTTTTTTTTTTTTTTTAAAGAAAGTGATGACAAACCAAAATTCTCTGACTTTGGAAAATCCTCATCTTTCGGTCTTTGTTAGAACATAAGTATGGCAGAACAGTGCAAGGGCAAGTGACTTTGGAAATTTGTCACCTAAGCCTTTCCAGTCCCGTGTCTGTTGAGGGCTTAGTAAGTGGAAAGCTGTGATACTCACCGCAATGCTGTCCAAAGCTGCATCTATGTTTGTACCTCGGCCTCCTTGGGAGGCTAACAGCAGGACGTCTGTGGCCTGTTCCCACTGGCCCATTCGACAGTACACAGCTGCTGCATTGTATGACACCTAGGGGATACATTACAAGTACACATTTCAGTACCACCCCATTATTATTCACATTTTAAGAAGTGTTCTGAAAACCTTCCTGTGGGGATTTTATGGTATAGTTTTCCACAGTAAACGGTTACAGCTTTATGAGACAATGCCAATGATTAAGTGATTACTTAGCTACAATTACACACTTTCCTAACTTATTTTCTGGTTTTGAACAAAAGCTATCCTTGAGTTTAAGAAGCTGATGGATGGTGCTATCAACAAATATTCTCCTACAAAGGCTAAAAAGCAGCATTCCAGTATTCAGTCAGGTAATATGTCTGTGCATTAGATGCTTCTGTTGAAGCTGTGACTTAAATAGCCTGCCACTTTTTCTACTTTCAAGAAAAATATTGTTAGAAAAATGCAAAAGGATGCATTATTTGTCCTGTTGATTATGCAAACATAAAAATCTTAAATAGATTTTCACCCGTGGGATTTTTAAAATTCTTTGGGAAAATTTTAAAAATGGCTGTAATTTTGGTTTTACAATTTAATTTTTATAATCGTGCAACTTTGTGTTGTTTTTTTTCAATATGTACACATATCCTCCCTTTATATGTGTGGATTTGAATCTTTGTACATTTCATTATTTTGGATATAGACTGTATATATGGTTTTGGAGTGTTTAATACACTTAAATGATGAGCTCGGTCTTGACTCCCTTTCCAGTCAGTGTGGTTGTCAAGCAGTTGAAATGATGCAGACTGTTTCTTATATGATTTCTAAATGTAATGGCAGTATTAGCCCATTAGTGGAAAAAGTTCATTGTCTCTGGGAAGCTCTGATATGTCTTATCGGTACTTTGAGAAATATGTGAGGTTGTGTAAGCTTGTCTTCCGTCTCCATCAATGAGGCTTTGTTAGCTTCCAGGTGTGTGTGACATTCGAACTGTACAAGCGAATGAAGTTTTCTCTGGTCTCATTCTGAAGTATGGACCGAGCAGGTGGGGAATTTCTTTTATTTCATCATGATATGTCATAAAAATGTTGAAAATCTCCCAGTGTGTGTGTGGGTGTGCGCGCGCGCAAAGCCGAATGCCAGACCTGCCAACTGTAGAGTTTGAATCTCAGTCCCAGCTGTTTGTAGTCAATGACCACATTCCCTCTCATATGCTTCTGTGCCCAGATACAGTCTGATAGCGCCTCCTCCAGCCTGAACAGAAAGCAATAAAGACAAATGCAAGAATGTTTTCTTGTTTTTTTAAACACTTAATTTCAATGAACTGAAATGGAAAGACAGGATCTTGGGCTCCACATAAACATGCAAATAGACAACGACGTGTGGTTTAGTTTTTTTTTTTAGACGTTTTCATATTGCAAGGCAATAGCCCAGATTCTGCACTGCTAGCCAAAAGGTCATTCCAGAATTGGAGGACATTTTATGTCCCATCCATTAAATTTCAAATATTCAATGTCCAAAATACTAAAACATGCAGTTGTTGTGTAAATGTTCTTATCCTCAAACCAAATATAAAAAAATAATAATAAAAAAATAGTAGAAAAGAATGTTTGAAAATACTTTTGAAATACCAAGTCTGGAGTTTCCCTTAAAATGTCATTTTTCTCTTGTCCCACCTTCCTGATGACCAAATTGAATCTAAAATTAACAACAACAAAAAGAAATTTAAATTATTATGCATGGAACAAACTTGTTTGAACTGTAGCTGAGCACTGACACCTGTAAAATGGAATTGTTCATCTTGAATTCTATATTTTCCTTAAAAATTTTGTCTTGCTTTTCTATTTTTGAACTGTAAAGCACTTTGGTCAACCTTGGTTGTTTTTCAAATGTACTGTATAGAAATAAATTGACTTGACTGTTAGCATAACCTTTTAGCTGGTAGAAGAAGAAGAAAACAATGAATCACATGATGCACTGAAATTGACATCAAACAGTTTTCCTAAAGAATGGGTAGAGCAAAGCTGTGTCCTCTCCTATTTTTATTTTCGTAACATTGTCAGCTTCATTGGACGTCTCGCTCTACCTCATGCAGTCCCGTTATGCACATTATCAGGATAAAACAAATTTTTTTTATTTTTTTTTGCTGTTTTCTATCAGTCAGTTTGTCCTCTTGGTCAGCAGTAACAGCTAGCTAAATAACTAGCTTCTACTGCTGAGAAAAAGTAAACATTAGCAACCCTGTTACTGTGATTAGAGTAGGGTTAGCAAACAACACAGAAAACATGGAATAAAAATGCTACCATAGATGTGCAAGCTGAGCCAATCAAGCCTTTGATAGTTTTTTTTTTTAACCAATTATTGATGAATATGGAGCAGAAAACAGTAAAAGAGAAGGTTCATTTTGAATTTTGAAGCCCAAATATCCTCCAATTCTGGAATGACCCCTAATAACCTCATACTGAAAAAAAGTCTCTGTGAAATGAAAAGATTGTGCACAGCCAAGAAATATGCCAGCATACAATTTTTATGTCCACGTACCAGTGAATGTAGCAAAAGATAATGTTTCCTAGACTAAAAAGAAATTCCACACCGAGTGGTGCAATTCTTGACCGTAACTTGATTATTCCTAGTGAGCACCGGAGGAATGGAACTGTTCTAAGCATGACAGGAATGATTTACATATATTTGTGAAATTGTCGCTTTCAGCCAACTTTAAAAGGCACTCAGACCACGTAGTGCTGACGCAATATGAACTGTGCAGTGTTTTGCATGACCACCGGTTTGTTGTTACTGCAGTCCATCATTAGGAAAATTGGGGAAATGTGTGAAATCATCATGGATGAATAACAACAAATATGTGAACTACATCAGACAACATACAGGCTGTTAGGATGTGTGGTGGGCAGGCAAACGGCAGAACTGAGGTTCACATCCAGACTTGCATCTTGAATTTGGGCAGCAAAAGCATTATTTAACAAAAGTCTTGCATTAAACCAGATTTCCATTTATCTCCAACCTTAAACAAGTACTGAAAATGCTTAAACAAAACTGCAAATGCTTTTGTTAATGCTGTAGTTACTACAAGTTGATACTGTGTGTATATATATTTTTTTCCCTGAAAAAAAAATCTTTGTCAGTGAAATATATTCATGAAGCTTTACTTTCCATGTGATATGGACTTAAAGTCAGTATTTAGAAATGGTCAGAATTCTACCTGTTAATCTGCATCATCACGGCTGCTCTTTGGAAGAAGCCAACAGCAAGACGTTCATCCTTAGAGATGCAGAAATGTAAAGCCTGGACATTAGAAAAGGGACAAGACAAATTCAGCATGAAAGCAACCAGATGAAACAACCTTAATTTGCGCTCTGCTTTTTACAGTATGTGCATTCACTAGCTGTGATATTCACGCTAGATATAGATATATAGTTTTACTGACTTGATCATGTCCAACTTGGACGCTCTTGTTACAATGAAGACACTTTAACAACAGCATTAATAGTAGCCAAGCTTCCTGATACTGGTAGGCTTAAGATTTATAATTACTTCTTTGTAAGTTACAGAAGCCAAAGAAAATCCAAATGAGGCTGAACATGAGTTGGCTAGGAAGTCACTGAGGGTAAACAACCATGCAGCAGCCCTCATTGTCATTACTGGTCAAGACATGATCCAAAGATTACTTCTTTTTTGCCTATGCATTTTTTTTTAGGAGTCTGCATTTACTAACAGAAGGCTTTAATGCCACGGTCTCCTTCACCTATGAGCTCTTTAGATAACACAGTCATGCACACCATCAGACTGGACAGAGATGTGCAACAGAAGAAATGTGACTGGATTTCGTTCTCCGGACTCCGTTTTGGAGACTGACAGGAAAACTGGGATCATTCTGCAGTTCCTGTTTTCAACGAGCAGCAGGTGCTGCTGTGAGCTTCTCCCCCTCCCAAAGCACAGGCTGTCAGTCCAGTAACCCCGCAGTCCCAGTGTCTGATTAGAGGACACATCCCTCCGCGGTTAGACGGCAGATGAATCGCGCATGCGCAAAGTCACTACAGATCCCATCCAGACTTACGGAGCAGGATATAAATGAAAATGTTTCTTCACTGTCATTACGTGGCTTTATAGACTAGTCGACTAGTCGCAAATAAAATTTGAGACTAGTCGGTGGGGAAATTAGTCGAAATTCCCATCCCTAATGACTACATTCAGGAAATGGCAATATGCCCAGGGGATCTGCTATGGAGGTCATTTACAATAACAAAAAAAACAAAAAAAAACAAGACAGAACACAAAAAATGAATAAGGAAAAGAAAGAATGTTTCCACCCAGAAGCAACTGGCACAGACATCCTGAGAGACAATTTGCAAATGATCGTAACATGACGTTTAAAGAACTTGTTAAAAAATAGCTTGTAAATGACTGCGTCGCATTTATAGGGCTGGGACTTTAGCATGTTAATTTTGATTTATTAATTACAGAGAAAATAACGCGTTTAAAAATAACCCATTTAATAACACCTTTCTCAGTTCTCCATTTTCTTGTAACATTAAGAAAACCTGTTTCCAGCTCCCACCAGAGACACCAGCGCACCGGGACAGTGCTCGGTATGCCAGATGACCACTCCACCCCTGCTCATGCTGGATTTGCCTAAATGAAATTATTTTATGCAAATGAGCTCTGGGATGACGCACCATACGTTAACTACAATGGTCCTGGTATTGGCAAACAGTGCAGCCAGCTCACAATAGACCACTTTTCAAGACACTGAAAGGGTTGACAAAACATCTAAAAATGTTGAATATAATCGCTATAGTTGGACTTCGAGTTTGCAGTAATCTGTGAATGTAGCAGACAGATGAGAAATGCAGATAAATGTAAACTAAACATCAACACTTCTGTTATTTAAGTTCACGTATGTCTATTCAGTGATACAGTCATCAACCAAAATTTATTTGAACTGAAAAACTTTGCTTATTGTGTCAAATATCGTTATTTGACAAAACTGCAATTAATCACGATTAATCAATTGCAAAGCCTCTAATTAGTCACCTTAATTTTTAAAATCATGCTCCACCATTAATAGAACACGGAGAGAACACAGTTGGTCAGTGGATAGTGCAAGAAAATGACTTAGAGGTAAAGTGGAGCTTTGCAGTTGAGTGTGCTCTGTGGCCCTTTCATTTGAATCACATCAGAAGACTCACTCTCATGGCCAGGTCCAGCTGTCCCAGAGCCAGGTGAGCTGAGGCAGTGTTGAAAAATGTCCGAGAAGTGGGCTCAGTGATCTGCTCGAGTGTGGCCAGAGCACTTTTCCAGTCTTTGACATCCACAGCTTGCACGGACTCATCCCACAACCGCAGTAACTCAGTGTAAAGCATTCTGGTCTGTGACAGAGCAAAGGAAAGGAGACATGCAGACATTAACATACAACACCGATGTTCTTCTCTACTTTTGTTTTCTTTTGAAAACTACCAAAACTATCTCCAGCGATCTTAACCTCATATAACCTGCATATTTGGATGGCTTGTGGAGAGGAGGATTGATTACACCTGGCTGAAGACTGAGCTCCAGATTACACCTGGCACTCATGACGAGTGATTAGCCTGGAGCTCCAGACCTCCTCCCACCCTTGGTCCTCTTCACTTCCTGACACATCGGATTGGTCCACCACCACTTCTCCTCCTCTTAGAAGACCCCAGCAATCACCACACACCAGTATATATCTGCAACCAAGCTTGTTTGTGAGTAGTTTGTCATGAGTCCTCTGTGTAAAGTGTGTATTGTTTGTGATCTGTCGGTTTGTAAGTCACTGAAGGGTGATTATGAACAATTTCAAGCTTCCGTTGACAGCTGCTAATTTGATGTGGAGCTGTATGTCTTTAGAAGAGACTGGCTCCAGTTAGCAGTCCGCCAACTTCATGGAGATGCATATGGTTATTTGAATTTTTGTGTTTTGTGAATTGAATGTGTATGATCTGAGGCACCAGTTTTGTTTAGTAAATTTTGCGCACTGTTTTTGTATTAGTTTCTGTTACTTGTGGTGGGTGTTGCTCCTGTGTTTAAGTTTGGCTAGGGAGTTTAGTTTCTTTGCTTGTGTTGAGATAGTTTTACAAAGTCTGATAGCCTTCATTTGGTTTGGTTTTGTTCTTTGATTTGGCAATGCCCACCAATTTTGTTTTGTTTGATCACTGTTCTGTTAAATTTGTTACTGAGGAATAAATTCATTTCCCTGAACCAAAAACATTCTGGTTATTTTTGTGATATCCAGCTGACCCTAGAGGCTGGATTGTAGCACACCAATTTGTATAATATTTAATGCATGAGTTTCTGAGACCTCCATCTCATCAGCATGATAATTTTCTTAAAAACCTGTTGCATATCGAACTTGATACATGTATTCTGCCCCCTTGTGGATCATCATTCCACTACAGGCAGCTGAAGTCATATTTTGCCCCTTTTCAAAATCTCTACTCATGAAATTGTCCAAACACTCTTTTCAAGAAAATTATTGCTAATTTTCAAGAAGTAATGGTAAACATAACATGTAATTTGTTACTTTTTTAAAAAAATTAAGTACTTTCTGTATTGAAAGAATGCATATTTACTAATAGTTTACATTTTAATTAACTCATTGAAATGTCTATATCAAATTTGATACTCCAGGTATGTAATGTGCTTTTTTCCCTGAAACATGTCACATTAGTGTAATCTACATTACATCTATGAAAAATACAAATGCACACTGTTTTGATGACTTAAAGTTAATTAATGAGATGCCATCTTCAAATATATTGAGTATTTTTTATAATAATTCCTTTGAAATCATAATTGCTCTACTACACTGACCAATTTTTAGATGCCAAAAAGACTAGAGGAAGAAGAGAGAAAAAGAAAGTACACTGAAAATGTCATTAAATTTATTCCTTTATCGAGGTTTTCTGCATGCATTTTGGGTGTGTCGTGTTAAGGACATCCGGACGCACACACAAATGGAGACTTGCAACATTGGATGGCAACACAAGTGACATGGAGCAGTTAACAGAAGATGAAGATGAGAAGATAGAGCAGGTTCTAGCCATGTCCATATACATATGTCTAGTGTGAGATCCTACTAAGAGATGGAGATAAAGCTCCCTGCAGTTTGTTTTGTTCTTTCTTTTAATTTTATTTATTGTTCTATTATTTTTTGCTATGAAATGTATCCGCTCACTCAATGTTAATTAGTAGACTGGAGCAAGTGAAATTTTGCTTTACATTGTTGTGAGCAAAAAGTTTCCAAAACTGCCCAATGTTTCAAATTTGATACAAAAAATATATCAGAAACAAAATGATATGGCAATTTTTTATTATTATTTTCAGGGAATTTGTTGAAAGGGGTAATAAACATCTCGGTTCCAAAACATTTAAATTTTCCTCCTTTTTCCTATCCATTTTACAAAAATGGCACTGTGCCACTGCACCGTGGGTGTGACGTAGCATGGCGTTTGTTTTCTTTTTCCATAAGATGCGGTTTCCCGCATCCTCTGGGCTCAGTCCGGAGAGCTTGAGGTCCTGCCTCAGAACCTCACACCAGATCTTTCTTGGTCTACCACGGGGCCTGCGTCTACCCACATCCAGGGAGCAGACCTGGCCAATCCATGATGAGCTCCTCTGGACATGACCAAACCATCTGAGGCGTTTCCGTCTAAGGGCAACAACCAAGTCATCAATGCCGAGCCTCAGGCGGAGTTCCTGGGTGTTGATGTTATCAGTAGGTTCTATGGCACACATCCAGCAGAGCATAACCCTCTCATTTCTTAGGAGCCGATCCAGATCTGTTTGTTTCAGAGGCCAGCACTCACACACATAAAACATTGCTCCCCTGACACAACTGCAGTAAACTCTGCCACTTGTGCGTAAGGATAGACTCTTGGAACCAAGTATCAGCAGCAGCTCCCGGAACTTTCCCCACGCAGCCCTGATTCTGGTTACAGTGGCAGCTTCGCAGCCACCACCTGCAGAGATGTTGTCTCCTAGATAGCAGAAGGAGTCTACGACAGCAAGCTGTTGGTCATCAACAACGACAGAGACCATAGGTCTATCATCGATGGGACGTGCAGATCCTAAGCATCTACTGCACTTGAAGGAGGGATTTGTAGTTAACCGCCCACGGATACCGCTGCATTTCTTGTGAATCCAGTGTGAGCAGCCAGTGCAGAGAATAGAGTTTACACCAACCCCTTTTCTACAAACACCACGGGGATATTCTCCAGAGTCCTTCAGCGTGTTCAGATTTGCCCCAGAAATCATAACCTTGGTCTTCTGCATATTTACACGGAGGCCCTTCGATTCCATTTCAGCTTTCCAAGAATGCAGTTTCTGCAGCAGACCCTCCATGGAGTCCGAGGCGAGCACAAGATCATCCGCGTATAACAGTTCCCAAGGGCAACCTGTGCGAAAGTCACGAGACAGAGCCTCCAGGACAATAATGAACAGCAGAGGGCTTAATACTGAGCCCTGATGGACACCTACTTTGACCTCAAAACTGTCACTGAAGGAGTTGTTTATCCTGACCCTGCTCCTTGCATCAGAATACATTGCCTTGACAACAGAAACAAGCCATTCTGGAATACCCAGTCTCCTCATTGCCCACCACAGTACGTCACGTGGGACTCGGTCAAAAGCCTTTTCTAGATCTACAAAGGCCAGATAGAGGGTTTTACCTTTCTCCAGGTGCTTTTCCTGCAGCTGGCGCAAGATGAAAATTGCGTCATTGGTACCCTTACCAGGCACAAAACCAAACTGCATCTCATCGATTTCCACTAGTGTACGAATGATCTTTTCAAGTACCCTCTCAATCACCTTAAGACAGTGCTCCGTTAGTTTTAGCCCACGGTAACTTCCTCTTTCTAAAGCATCACCTTTGCCCTTATACAGGTTGACGATATGACTCATATTCCAATCACCTGGAATTGCTCCCTCTCCAATAATTGCGTTTGCAAGATCACAAAGAAGTGGGCAACTGGCTTCGGCCGAGGCTTTTAACATTTCAGCCACAATACCAGTGGGACCAGGAGCTTTGCTCTGCTTCGTCCTGTTGATTGCCTCTACCATCATCTCGAGAATTGGGGGACCAAGAACTGGTTCGGCGGGTGGCAAATTGTCAGTCGACCACGGAAACTCCACATTCAGTAGGTGCTTATAATGTTCTTTCCAAGCCTTTGCTTTTTCTTCAGTGCTGAGAGCAAGGTTTCCCTGGTTGTCCCTAACACAACAGTCACCCACCACATCTTGATTCTCCTTCTTCATTTGCTTGGCGATATGGAAGATATCCTCTCCCTACTTCTCAACTTTGGCAAACCTACCCACTTCTGCTCTCTTTTTAGCAGCATAAACTGCTTTCTTGGCAGCCTGCTTTGCTCGATGGTATTCATCTTTACTTCCTCCATTTTTCCAGGCCTTCCATGTGCGTCTTTTCTCTTGAATGGCAAAACTGACAGAGTCATCCCACCACCATGTTTGCTTCCTCCAAATGCCTTTTTTGGTGTAGCCACAGATTTTATCGCTTGCTTTCAGTCTTTTAAGAGGTCCCATTTCCCATCCACAGGGCCGGCCGCTGGCATAAACACTCTATGCCGTTGTTTATAGCCACATCCACTAGAGGGGGCCACACCACAATAAGTGTGTGATTCGCATTTTGTCCCTGTCTTCATGGGCGTAACGGACTCGGGGTACGCGTGGGACATGTCCCCCGCACTTTCCACATCTGTCCCCTCTGTCCCCCCGCACTTTTTTCAGCCGTTACAACAGCTAAACCCGTTATTAGCATCCAGTAATGTGTTTTCCCGAGCCGTCTTTCAGCTAATGCAGGTGTTCCACAGGAGACGTGCTGCTGTGCTGAGCAGTGCTGAGCAGTGCTGAGCAGTGCTGAACGTGCGTCTGGAGTAATGTTTAGCAAACCAGCCAGAGCCAGCAAGAAGCAAAAAGCTTTACACAGTTTTTCCCAAACAAACCGTGTAAGTTGTGTGACCTTGTTGGATGCAAACAATGTTAGACTTGTTAGCTAAATGATGACAAGGTAAAACGTGGCAATATATCAATATGTTAAGCTAGTTAACAATAATTCAAATGTGGTTGCCTCTGTTACATTACTTGCTAATTAGTTTATTCTTGGAATAAACCCAGTCCTCTTTCATTTCTGGGCAGAAGATGTGCACACAATTGCTCTCCGTGTATTTAAGTCTTTTGGTCCCAAAAGAGGAGAAAAAAGAATAGGCTATCTATGGTACAAAATTAACAACTATTTTTTACTCTATCTCTTTCTAATTCTATCTCAGAATTTTGATTTTCAGATTTTTTAATGATTATTTCCATAACAAAGAGCAGAGTCAGGCAGGAGATGGACCAGAGGCGGCGGCCAGCAGTAATGTTGACCATGCAGGGTCTGCAGAGGTGAAAAAAAATATATAAGTGGCTGAGAAAAAAATATGTATCTATGGGTTAATGTGATTTTGAGGTTAAATTCTACTGCAATTTTTACTCTTCCTAATGCTATTTCAGAATTTTTCTTACCACATTTTTTTATGTTTATTGCCATAACAGAAAGAGCAGAGTCAGGGAGGAGATGGATCAGAGGCCAGCAGCAGGGACAAGGATGTAGGGTCTTTACAGGTAAGGAGAGATTATAACTTCCTGAGAATACGATATCTATTGCAGGGAGAAACCAGGCAGTACTGATCATTTCATGTTCAGTGTTTGGCACCTTTGGCTACTCGTCCAGTAGATGTTCAAGGGACATTGTTGTCAACTCAACTGGAGTTTGGCCACTAAAACTTTAGATTTTATAGTTTAAAGTTTTATACTTTATATTTTAAAGAACTAGCCTAGTTGGTCCCCTGGTATTGCACTGTGGCTGTTAGGGATTATGTGGTTCTTTAGCCACTAAGGACGGTGCAATTAAATGTAAGAGAATGATAAATCGCTCTGAAAAATTTGTCCCCCTCACTTCTGAGATGGTGGTTACGCCCATGCCTGTCTTTATTCCAATAAAACATAAATCATCATGGTAACATATCAATTTAAACTGGCTTATTAGAAAACTATACGGGAAAAATACAGGAAAGAAAAAATAAACCAGCAGTCAGTTGGTGACTCCATGCTTCGTGCGTAAGTTAGGCTACTGTGACATCACGGCATCGTTTCAAACTTGATCGATTACACTGGTCTGGAGAAGCCACAGATGGAAAAGCAGTAGCACTAGAGATGGCATCATGGCTCCAAAAAGGAAGTTCAGGAGTGGGCTGAATATTTGCTGTTAATCATGTGCATGTGTGTTTTAACCCAATTACAAGCTGTGCACGTGATTTGGTAGTTGCCCTGTGCATGTTTTGGGGCCACAAAAAAAATCTTGCTTGGGGCCACCAAAGTCCTAGGGCCGGCCCTGCCCATCCACTGAAAGAGAAAGAGGGCTGTACTCTACTTCGGACCGCACCTCACCAAGGAACTCCCTTTTCATTTCCGGATCTTTTAGCTTCCATACATGGAGCTTTGGGGTAAAGGAAGATTTCTGCCGCTCCCTAGAAGTACGAGCGAGGTCACAAACAAGCAACTTGTGCTGTGAGGCACATTCCTCGTTTGGTATAACCTTCACATTACGAACTAATTTAAAGTGGCATTTCCTGGTCAAGATGTAATCCACCTGGGAAGAGGCACCACCAAATTGGTAAGTAACTAGGTGGCTATTCCTTTTCTGAAAAAAGGAGTTACAGATGACCAAGTCACTGGCTATAGAGAACTCAAGAATTCTCTCCCCTTCGATGTTACACTCGCCATAGCCAAAACCACCATGCACACCCTCAAACACAGTAGACTCTCTACCGATGTGACCATTAAGATCACCACATACAAATAACAACTCAGAGCCTGTAGACTTTGCAACAGAACACTGAAGCAGATCATAGAAAGTATCTTTAGTTCTTTCATCTAGCCCTGACTGTGGGGCATACACAGAGAGGACAGTCAAGATGGAGGTGCCAACATTGATCTTGATCGAGCAGATTCTGTCAGAGATACGACTAATCTCCACTATACTCTCCACCCACTTTTCAGCAAGGAGAAAACCAACACCAGCTGTGCCTTTCTCATTTCCTATCCAGAAAAACTTATACTTTGAGTCTTTGCCCACAATCATACGGGCCGAGCCACCTCTCCACCTAGTCTCTTGAAGACAACATAGATCAATCCCTCTTCTCGAGATGGTCTCCACCACCTCGCCACTTTTACCCTTCATAGTGCCAACATTCAATGTCGCTAACCGGAAATTATGACGTGGTCGCTTGATGACGATCTGGCGGTGCCCACGTCCAACGCCCACCCTACCGGTGATGACACCCCTATTTCTAGGGGTCCCGTACTCACTATTGCTATTAGAAACAACAACCATGACTAACAAAATTGAAGCAAAATTTTACGGCTGGATGCCCTTCCTAACACCAACTGGATTTCAGACAGCATCCAGAGACTGGGTTCAAAATGGTTGCCAGTGTCTATCTGTTACCAGAAGATTCACGTGCTTTGGGATGCTAAAACTTGGAGATTAAGATGTCAACAAAAACTGGTTTTAAGGCGCCAGTGACCCGCCTTTCGCCCCATCTCCTGTTGGTACAAAACAGTTCAGCCACGTGAAGGCCCGGAGTGGAACTTGGTTGTCAGAGGCTGTATTTTGCCCTGAGCCGTTTGGGGCATTTTGTAGGCTGTGAGAGCAAAGGCCTCTGCAACCACTCCGGCGATAACAACCCATTTTGAACCATTTTCTGGCTATTATTTGATGGGTCAGCTTTACAGGGCTAATTGGTCAATTAGGATAAACTATTGAACTAATAGTAAAATTAATTAAATTATCTTTCTAAAATATGTGTCACAAGATGTGTTTTAATTCAGAATCTTTATCATTTTGATATTTGGTTTAGTTATTTCCTTTGAGTCTCGTGTGTCTTAGTTGTTGTAATATGTCTTGTGTTTGTCTCATTTCCTCCATCTGTTCCCAGTTACCCTCTCGTCTTGGGTGTATTTAGCTTTGTGTCTCTTCCTCTGTTTTTGTCAGTTCTTCTGTTCACCTCCTCGGTTAAATTTTTTTTACAGAGTAAGACATATAATGCAGCAGTAACACGTAGAGAAATATGACACTGTGAGAAAGTAGATGAGTATGTAGATATACCAACTCATGTACCAAGCCCCATCTGTTTACAGCTTAAAATTGAATTTAAAAACATTAGAAAGAATTAAAAAATACAATAGTAAGTCACAGAGAAACTGCACTGATGTTAATTTATAACATTCTGCCCAGTTTTTCTCAAATATTTCCTTGTACATTATCCAGTATCTGTCAGCACATGTTGTTCCTTTCGGTTCACATAAGCTGAATTGTTTCTCAGAGTTAATTTATAAATGCTCCACATTTAAACTGCTTACCTTTTGCTCCTAAATGAGAGTTCTTTCAGTGTCGTCTCTCCCTCTGTGACTGCTGTCCTCCACACTGTGCCAACAGGGAAGTACAAGTGAGAAAAACTGGCCTCCTCAGGAGTCTCCACCCAGCTGCAATGAGGAAATACTCCGTCTACATTCCCGAGATAGGACCGACAGACACACGCTGGCTGTGGAATTCACCTGTTGATGTGACATGCGTGCCTGCCAATTACAACATGAATGAGCCACCCTTCAGTAATCCTGACTGACCTAATGAGGACCGATTGCAACTTCTGTTGAAACTGCCCTTGAACATGAACGGTTTCTGGCCCACAATTGGCCTGTGTCCTTCAACATCAGCTATGACTGCGTGAACACATGTAAGTTTCATCCTAAGTTTAGTTGTAGTTTTTTTTATTCACTGACAAAAGAAAAAACAAACAAACAAACAAAAACAATTCGGTGCTACACAAAAACAAAAGTTTCCAAACTTCTGAATGAAAGGGAGCAGAGAGAAGAATAAATGTATTTATTCTACCCCTTTATATCTGACAATCAGTTTGATATAAATGACTCTAAACTGTCAGGCCTGCACAGCCATTCTCACACCTATCAGAGCTTTCACTCATAACAAACACTATGATACTCTTAATTCATTTATTTCTATTATAATAATAGACTGGTTTTGCGTGTGGTTTAGATTCCTTTTATTCCTCATATGTGTAGTAACAGCAGAGGACCAGGGCTGAGTTACTGTTGCTTTCTTAAGTTTACAGCATAGAAACCCTGAGAAGCTTTGAATGAGACTGAGTTGACCTTTGCCCTCACTGTATAGGGAATGTTTCAGAGAAGGAAGTCCAGTGAAAAATGAATGTGCTTTCCAGAAGCAATAGCTCTGTGAACATAAAGTTGAAACAGGCATACAACTGGTCATAATGTTACGAAACAAGGAAAATGAATTTGTTTGTCCTTACTTCATCCTACTGGGCCAACCTGCTGCACAAGTTGTGTTTTGCTCCTGATGTGCAATGCCACAGCTACACTGTAGCCACACCCACCACAGAAACTCCACAGGTAATGCAGCACAACATGACAGAAGTCCTTTTCAGGCATGGGATACAGGACACTGGGCTCTCTTAAGATGAACTACGCACGCCTGTAAGGCAAACGAGAGCAGACAAGAAACAGGATGTGATGATAAATGGCAGCAGGCAACATGGACATTCACCAGCAGCCTTCATTCTATAAGGTCTTCAATAAAAAAAAACAATCTCATATCATGTCTGTAATATCTTAGAGAAGGACCACATATTGAGCTTTGAGAATTTAAAATAAATTAATTTGGTTGTTTGATCCACAAGGTGTTACATGGACTCACCCTGCCCACCATGTCTTATTTTCTTAAAAGATCACAGAACCAGGGCCTCCTTTAGAGGGGACTGTGAGGTTCCACACAAAAAAAAAAGACTTCAGACAAAATGCTCCTTCTGTGAATTCCAGTAGGACCTGGAAAAATCTTCCACTCTCCATAAGGGAGTGTTCCACATTAGCAACCTTCAAAATTCACCTTCAACGGTGGCTGAAAGTGAACCAGTCTAGTGACCACTGACCTTTCGCTTCTCTGTGTACTTTATGTAATGTGCTTTTATTGTGACCTACTGACCTTTTTTTCATTGTATGTTACACTGTTATGTTTTCTTTGTATACCTTCTGTAATGTGTTTTACTGTGATTTATTGTTCTATGTTTCAATGTTATGTTTTTTTCTTGTTTTTAAATCTGCCTAGGGACTGTGGATGTAAATTAGCATTGTTGCTATAATCTGGCATATTTACATCTATTGCTGTCTAAATAGATTTTCATTAATGTGCACTGTCACTATTAAATAGAGAAATGAACAAAAATAAAACATATGCAGTGACCTCCAGAAACACATAGATTGAATAATGTTATCTATATCAGTTTGTACACAGTCTCCAGTAGTTTTAATGATGACAAGGAAGCACATTAAAATGCTATATAGGTGATCTGTGATCTTTATTCAAAAACCAGCCTCTATTTACATCAGGAGTGTCAGACTCAATTTAGTTCAGAAGCTACATACAGTCGAATTTGATCTCAAGTCGGCCAGACTAGAAAAATGCTAACCTATAAATCACCACAACTCCAAATTGTTGTCTTTTGTTTTAGTGTAAAAAAGTACATTCTGGAAATGTTCACATTTAATGCACGATCTTTTTAGGCTTTATTACTGAGTGGCTGTAGCTCAGGTGGTAGAGCGGGTTGTCCAATGATCGAAGGGTCGGCGGTTTGATTCCCACTCTTGCCTATTCATGTGCTGTTGTCAGGGCCGGCCCTTATCATAGGCGAACCAGGCGGTCACCTAGGGTGCCATCTGCTGGAGGGGATGCCAAGTTGCTGTTAAAAAAACGCTCGTTATTTACGCTTATATAATATGCCATGTGTTTTCTCGTAAATAATGTGAAATGTAAATATATATGTATTTAGATATATTCATAAAACTCTGTGATAATGACCTCCTGGCGCCCCATCATCACCTCTTCCTAACCACTGGTGTGAAGCAATCCAGCACCACAGAGAAAGGCGTGAAGTGAGCAAGCGCTCGTATTTAGGGGAGCCTGTGTATACTTGACATTACGGTAATATAGAACTCCGGGAAAACTGCAAGTTTCCACAGACTCATTCCACCTCAGTCTTGTAGTAGACCACCCCAGAAAGACCCCCACTCAATTTGGGGTCAATCTGATGTGACATTTAAAAATAAAAGCCCTCTAAAATCTTCATATCTATAGTATATTATTGCAAAATTATGAGTAATATTACAGGAAAACTGCTAGTTTCCACAGACTCATTCCACTTCAGTCTTGTACTAGACCACTCCAGGAAGACCCCCACTCAATTTGGGGTCAATCTGATGTGGCATTTCAAAATAAAAGCCCTCTAAAATCTTCATATCTATAGTATATTATTGCAAAATTATTATTTATATTACAGGAAATCTGCTAGTTTCCACAGACTCATTCCACCTCAGTCTTGTAGTAGACCACTCCAGGAAGACCCCCACTCAATTTGGGGTCAATCTGATGCAGCTCACTTCCTGTTGGGTTTGGAATATGGCTGTCACTGACTTTTCTGTTCAGCCTGATGTGCTGCATATGTGTACCAAATTTGGTAGCTGTAGCTGAAACATGCTGCCTGTGGGAAAGTGTAGGGTGCACTATGGAGCCATTTTGCCACACACCTCCACATGCCCTAAAAAATATGAAATTTTTTGCCAGTTCTGATGTGTGTGCAAATTTTCATGACTTTTCGAGCATGTTCAGGCCCTGAAAAATGCAGCTGTTTTGGCAGAACAATAATAATAATAATTAAAGTTGCAAGCAGCATTGAATGGGTCCTCGCATCCTTGCTGGTCGGCGACCCCAAGCATTTCCACCAGGCAATGCTGCAACTGACAGTGTATTGAGGCCCATGAATGTGACGAGGGCTGGATTCTGAGAACACCGATGAAATTTCAGGCAGATTGGAGCATGTACAGGCTATTTATGCAGCACTTTCTGTCCATCCACCAGGTGGCGCTATCTCTGTGACTGTATATTGGTATAGGAAACTCATCAGGACTGGACTCTGATCAAACATGTAAAGTTTGAGGCAGATTGCAGCATGTACAGGGGATTTACACAAGACGTCCCGCTTCATGGCGTAACATTAAAGTTCAGTTGGCCGCCATGGCCACGCCCTTTGAGTTTTGTAAACAATTTTCACAAATATGCAACCTGAAGGCGTGTTGTATATATTTTCCCAATTTCAGGTGTTTTGGAGTTATTGCCTGTGAGAAATTAATTGTTAAAACTGAGCAAAAACACCAAAAATCTGACATTTAATTCAAAATGGCCGACTTCCTGTTGGGTTTAGAGAATGGCTGAATCCCAAACCGCCCCCTACACACTCCCCCTCCACTAACGAGTGTCACTCCAAAAGAAGTTACACTCGCAGCTGTGGAGGGCACCTATTATTGAAGGGGGAGGGTATAAATACGATCGTCAGGAATGGGATGCCCTGTCGCCTCACCGGAAAATGGAAGACGTCATTGCCATGGTAACACAAAGACGCCTACTGTCATGGCTGTAGCGCTGTGGCACAGGTTGCAACTAACAAGGATCGCTGCTGCTTCCAGAAGACGAACGCGTCCCACTTTTTTCCACTCACATGTTTTCCAATCCTATTATCTGACATTTCAAATCCAACAAATGAATGAATGAATAAATGAATTCTGTCAGTTGTGTTCAAATTTTAAGGTGTCAGGGGGTGCACAATTAAATCAAACGAAGATTTGTTTCTTTTGTTTTATCTTTTTACACCACTCTTTTTGTGATGTTCTGTCAGTGTGAAAAAGGCATGGGAGAAATAATGGACGCATGCGGAACTTACATCGATATGTTGTTTCCTCCTCCATTTCGACGTTGCACTTCCTGAAAAAGTTGTCCATAGTGAGCATCGATGCAGACTCGCTATTTAAGGGCTGAACATGGAGGACCCTCCGCAGGAACGCACAAACGGAGGGGTAGTGTGTAGGGGGCAGTTTGGGATTCAGCCAATGACTCCAAGAGACTTTTTTGTTTGCACTGATGTGCTACATATGCATGCCAAATTTCATAGTCATAGGTGAAGGTCTGTGTGGAGGCTATTTTTTAAATGCTGTAGGGGGCGCTATGGTAGATGCTGTGAATGTATTTTGGCCTATAAATGTGATCAGGACAGGACTGTGTTTAATCATGTGAGGTCTGAGGTAGATTGGAGCATGCAGAGGATAGTTAGGTAGCACTTGATGTTTCATGGCGAACCATCAAAATTCTGGAGGTCACCATGTCCACACCCTTTGACTCTGGAAGAATCTTTTAATAACTTTTGATCATAACATCGTGTTGTATATCCTAGCAAAATTTCAGCTCTCCAGAGCTTAACCCCTAGAGGAGTTCACTCTCAAAAATTAAAAAAATAGAGAAAATTTTTTTAACTTAATTCAAAATGGGGGACTTCTTGTGGGGTTTAGGTGATGGCTCCAAGAGGCTTTTTTGTGTGTCCTGGTGTGGTCTATATGCCTTTCAAATTTGGTGGATGTAGGTGAAACATGCTGCAGGGGCTGTTTATTAAAAATACTGTAGGGGGCGCTATAGCACATGCAGTGCTGAGAAGCATACAGGGTCCTTCCTTGGGTCGACAGTGATGTGTCTGGTAATTTTTGTGAGTTGCTGAGCACTGCAAACCTGTCAAAAAGCACTTTGTTTATCAGATCAACAATGGGTTGCCACGGCAACAGTGTTGTATGAAACATCAAAATTTTCTCACTGTGGCATGGTCATGGCATGATGACTCAGTGGACCAATTTTCAGATTTATATGACAAAGTTTTGGGCAATGGGATGTGTAAATGTAATGCCTAAATGTCCTGTTACCAATAGGTGGTGCTATGACTATTTCCAAATTTAGGAGTGTGGATGTCTTCAGGGTGGTCCTGGTGTCCAGTACATGAAGTTTGGGGCAGATAAGATCTTTTGCAGCTGAGATAAGAACACTTCAATTTTCATGGCGAAACATCAAACTTTGCCACGCCGCTACAGACACACCTTTTTATGACATGTCACCATTTTTTCTGGGATTCATCATCAATGTGTTCAGGCTTATGTCACCACATCTGAGGTGAATCTGAGCAACAAGTTACGAATAGTACATGAAAGTATAAAAAAAATGTCAAATTCTTAATACCACAAGGTGGCGCTGTGACTGTGAATGAATGTGCTCGGTGCTTGGACCCTAATAATAATAATAATAATAAACCCTAGGGTTTCAGTAGGGTCCTTGGCACCGCTGGTGCCTTGGACAGGCGGTGCAAGGGCACCACCTGTCCTCAGCACCCTCGGTGCTCGGACCTGAATAAAAACCATAAGGTTCCAATGGGGTCCTTCGGCACCTCGGTGCTCGGATCCTAATAAAATGCAAAACAGTTACATACATTCGGATGTGCATCCATAATGAAATACTACAATGATAATACTATAATAATAGCCATAACTTTTACTGGTTCTATTTCTTGTCAGTCCTTACATCAAAAATAAATAAAATCTTCAACATCTTCAATGTGATATCTTCAGTCAGTTCCCAATGACTTATTAGAGTCTTATTCTTTTCAATAATAATTAAAAATGTTTACAATGTGAATAAAATGCCATTACAATGTGTACAATGTAAAATGTAAAACACTTACATAAATTAGGATTTGCATCCATAATGAAATACTAATACAGTTCACATTAAAAAGATACAGAGACTTGATGACATGATTAACAGCACAAGGCACACATCCAGTCAAGACTGAGGTGGAATGAGTCTGTGGAAACTTGCAGTTTTCCTGTAATATGAACCATAATTTTGCAATAATATACCATAGATATGAAGATTTTAAAGGCATTATATTTTTGAAATGCCACATCAGATTGACCCCAAATTGAGTGGGAGTCTTCCTGGAGTGGTCTACTACAAGACTGAAATGGAATGAGTCTGTGGAAACTAGCAGTTTTCCTGTAATATGAATCATAATTTTGCAAAAATATACTATAGATATGAAGATTTCAGAGGGCTTTTATTTTGAAATGCCACATCAGATTGACCCCAAATTGAGTGGGGGTCTTCCTGGAGTGGTCTAGTACAAGACTGAGGTGGAATGAGTCTGTGGACACTGGCAGTTTTCCTGTTATATAAATCATAATTTTGCAATAATATACCATAGATATGAAGATTTTAAAGGCATTTTATTTTGAAATGCCACATCAGATCGACCCCAAATTGAGTGGGGGTCTTCCTGGTGTGGTCTACTACAAGACTGAAGTGGAATGAGTCTGTGGAAACTAGCAGATTTCCTGTAATATTACTCATAATTTTGCAATAATATACTATATAGATATGAAGATTTTAAAGGCATTTTATTTTGAAATGCCAAATCAAATTGACCCCAAATTGAGTGGGGGTCTTCCTGGGGTCGTCTACTACAAGACTGAAGTGGAATGAGTCTGTGGAAACTAGCAGTTTTCCTGTAATATGAATCAAAATTTTGCAAAAATATACTATAGATATGAAGATTTCAGAGGGCTTTTATTTTGAAATGCCACATCAGATTGACCCCAAATTGAGTGGGGGTCTTCCTGGAGTGGTCTAGTACAAGACTGAGGTGGAATGAGTCTGTGGAAACTGGCAGTTTTCCTGTAATATGAATCATAATTTTGCAATAATATACTATAGATATGAAGATTTCAGAGGGCTTTTATTTTGAAATGCCACATCAGATTGACCCCAAATTGAGTGGGGGTCTTCCTGGGGTCGTCTACTACAAGACTGAAGTGGAATGAGTCTGTGGACACTGGCAGATTTCCTGTAATATGAATCATAATTTTGCAATAATATACTATCGATATGAAGATTTTAAAGGCATTTTATTTTGAAATGCCACATCAGATTGATCCCAAATTGAGTGGGGGTCTTCCTGCTGAGGTCTAGTACAAGACTGAGGTGGAATGAGTCTGCGGAAACTAGCAGTTTTCCTGCAGTTCTATATAGACCCTTTAATGACCGACGTCACAAATGACGTCACAGCTTTAGCTGAAGGCAAAAGAGGAAGCCCGCAGCCGTGACCGAAAGGCTGAGGGACTAGGCTCTATCAACTTTTCTAAAATGTCGTCCTGCTGTGTTTTTGGATGCCAGAATAAGAGGAATGACATTGGCGAACGCAAATTAAAGTTTTATAGGATTCCACCGAACACTCGTGCTCAGAGGGAACGAAGACAGTTGTGGTTAAATGCACTGGCGAAAAGACTGGACAGAGACGGTCAGTTGCAGTCAATTCCAGCCATTTTCAGTACAAAAAATCGCTAATATTCTATTTGTAAATAAAAAAATATTCAATTCAATTCAATTCAGCTTTATTCCAGACACTGGGTCCAAATACACACACCATAAGAACAAGGACACAACAAGACACAGAAAAAAATACAATAAAAAAACAATAACCCGTTAAATATGACGAGAAATACAGGGAATATTGGACGCGCATCGCGAGGTGCATTTCCTTGAAAACGACCGATTCGTGGATTATATACCGACTTCAAGACATGTTTTGGACAAAATAGTTTACTGGCTTGTGTTGTCTGGATGTCCAAGGTTGGATTATGGCCGTTTTTTGTGGAATATTTTCATCTGTGTGTAATAATGAACCCGGAAATGTGAGTCACGCTGTGTGCGTTAAAGCCATGTACAGAGAAAGGATGGATGGATATTCGTTGTTTGTCGGACAAATGTGTTTTTCTCACCCGCTGTGGTAATCACATCTGAAAGTGGTTTATACCGGCGGATTCATGAGAATCTAAGCTTTCCATCGGCGTATAGTGTTTATATTATCGCGTTTGCAGCCTTCGGACATTCTTTAAATTCCTATGCAAATTCGTAAGTGTACCGCCGGCGGTACACTGAAGTTTAACGGGTTAAAAATGCTCGAGTTTGCAGCGCAAACTCCCAGCTCAAACTATATACTCCCAGTCCCGCTTGACTTCTTGCTCCGCTTTTGCCTCCAGCATAAGCCCCGCCCACAAAAAACGTCACAATGTTTGTAAACAAATAAAGGTTCTATTACCGTAATGGCTATGGAGTCACAGGAGTGCCAAATCAAAATATAAATAAATAAATAAATAAATAAATGTGGAAATATAAAGAGAAATAAATAAAAAATAAATAAGAAATGTGGAAATATAAAGAGAAATAAATAAATAAATAAAATAAATGTGGAAATATAAAGAGAAATAATAAATAAATGTGGAAATATAAAGAGAAATAAATAAATAAAAAGGAAAATTTTGTCTTTGCTTTTACCTTTTCTGTTTTTTCCTTTTATTTATTTATTTATTTTTCTTTATATTTCCTCAGTCATGCTGGCCACAACAAGTCTGACAGAGCCAAGCAGCTGAACATCAGCCGGATGACCGTCCACAGAGTCGCGGAGAGGCTCAAGAATGGTGAAGATCTTTCAGTGATCTTTCAAGAATGGTGAAGACCTGAAAGATCTTCACCATTCTTTAGCCTCTCCGCAACTCTGTGGATGGTCATCCGGCTGATGTTCAGCACAAAGGAGAGCAGATATCTCAACTCTTTTGACTTCCATCTTGATACAACTTCACCGGAGAAAAAATTTGTATTAAGGACACCTGCCTATAAGGTAGAACTTTCAGTTTATTTAATGGAATTTTTCACTCCGACATGTAAACGTCTCTAAAGATCACGAAACCCAGTGTAACAGAACTTTTGCAAAGCCCAGTATTTCCACATTTATTTATTAATTTATTTATTTCTCTTTATATTTCCACATTTATTTATTTATTTATTTTTTGATTTGGCACTCCTGTGACTCTATAAATGTCAAGTATACACAGGCTCCCTTAAATACCAGCGCTTGCTCACTTCACGCCTTTCTCGGCGGTGCTGGATTGCTTCACACCGGTTCCTAACCTGATCTGGGGCCTGTTTCACGAAGCAGGTTTATTGAAAACTCTGGGTTTCTTAACCCTGAAATGAGGGAAACTTAGAGTTTTCCGTTTCACGAAGCGAGGAAACTCAACCCTGAGACAGAGGGGTAACTCGAGCCTGTTTCACAAAGAGGGGTAATTTAAACTCTTGGTCAGTTACCGCAGTAACAGACTCTATGACTTGAACCTGGTCGCCACCAGGTTTATCTGAGAAAACCTCGAGTTTCTCTCTGGCTGAATCCCAAACCGCCCCCTACACATTCCCTCTCCACTACCGAGTGTCACTCCAAAAGAAGTCACACTCGCAGCTGTGGAGGGCACCTATTATTGAAGGGGGAGGGTATAAATACGATCGTCAGGAATGAGACGCTCTGTCGCCTCACCGGAAAACGGAAGACGTCATTGCCATAGTAACACAAAGTAACACTACTGTCATGGCCGTAGCGCTGTGGCACAGGTTGCAACTAACAAGGATCGCTGCTGCTTCCAGAAGACAAAAGCATCCCACTTTTTTTCCACTCACATGTTTTCCAATCCTATTATCTGGCATTTCAAATCCAACAAATGAATGAATGAATAAATGAATTCTGTCAGTTGTGTTCAAATTTTAAGGTGTCAGGGGGTGCACAATTAAATCAAACGTCAGCAGAGAAGAAGATTTGTTTCTTTCGTTTTATCTTTTTACACCACTCTTTTTGTGATGTTCTGTCAGTGTGAAAAAGGCATGGGAGAAATAATGGACGCATGTGGAACTTACATCGATATGTTGTTTTCTCCTCCATTTCGACATTGCACTCCCTGAAAAAATTGTCCAGAGTGAGCATTGATGCACACTTGCTATTTAAGGGCTGAACAGTCCACTCCCCCTCCGCACTACGTGGTTTGGGACGGCCCTTAATATGGAGGACCCTCCACGGGAACGCGCAAACGGAGGGGTAGTGTTTAGGGATAGTGTGTAGGGGGCGGTTTGGGATTCAGCCTACGTCTCCGCCCTCTTTCAGCCACACACCATGTTTCATTTCCTCATTCATTCAGTCAGTAAGCGAGCGAGTTTTGGCGTGGAACAGCTTTTATTAACGATCCAGTGGTTAAAGGAGCAGCATTACTGCACAGATAATTAAACATTCGTCGGTAGATTGTTATCAGACCGAGCATAAATGTTCTTGCATTTTGGGACAATATCTGTTTGAGCCGTACCATTTCGTAATCGTTTCAAGTCCATAATCTACATAAACAACCTAATCCGTCCTTACATTTACATTACCAACCGTAGTCATGCTCTCACATTCAGCAGATATCGTGTGTAGGGCTGCAGTTCTTTGCAAATGGAAGTTTTTATATAATGTCGGAGATGCAGAGTAAGGCAACTGTATGGAGGACATTCAGAAAAGTGTTCCTGGCCCTGAAACGACTTTTACCATCATTGTGGTTTTCCTGGACATAAACCTGTCAGAGCATCAAGGAGGAGTTCCACAGGATTGCAGGTGAATGATGTAGAGATCTGTTAAATTAATTTTAAATCATATTCTGTTAATGACATTGTGCTGAAACCTCAGACTGGGATTAGTCATTTTAATTTCTTTTAGGATTTCCCAGTGTGATTGGCTGCATAGATGCACACACATCCCCATCACAGCTCCCTCACATCATGAACAGGAAGTCCATTCACAGCATAAATGTGCAGGTAGGCTACAGGTAGACTGACTACTGTTTCTAAATGTTAAAGACTGCATCATAGTTCAACATCTGTCATTCTCTGCACTGTCCAGATCATATGTGATGCTGCATACATCATTTCTAATGTGGAGGCCAAGTGGCCTGGGTCTGTTCATGACTCCAGGATTTATGGAGAGTCTAACCTGAGCAACAGACTGCAGCATGGTCAGCAGCCTAAAGATTTTCACAATAGAATTCACTTGTCTCCCTCCTTTAATATACTCTGATGTATCCACTATACATTACAGAAGAGTTTGATGGCCTTCTACTGGGTGACAGGGGTTACCATGACAACCCAGGCTGATGACCTCATACCCTGACCCTGAATCAGGCCCCCAACAGAACTTCAACCGGGCTCACTGCAGGACCAGAGCCCGGGTGGAGATGACCATAGGCCTGCTGAAAGCCCGTTTCCAGAGCCTACGTCTCCTCAGCGTGACCCCTGAGAGGGCCTGTGATATTACTGTGGCATGTGTTGTTCTTCATAATATTACTATTAGAGGACAGCAACACCCTGCCCTACAAACTGAAGACCCAGATGATGACCCCATCCACCTGCAGCTATCCAGGACAGCAGAGCAGTCAGAGACACCGCATGCAATAATCACTTTAGAGTTTAAGTCATCATCATCACCACCACAGCAAATAAAGACATGATACACATTTCATTTGGTCTTCTTTATTTCTTACAAATAAAAGAGATAGTACAGTTCATGTTTCAGTAGTTAACATAATTCACCTGTGACCATCACCCACCTCTAACTTGTGCTCCAGTATTTCAATTTCCAGATCTGCCCTCCTAATCTGTTTTTTTTTTTTTGGATTTTTCTCAGCAAATGCAGTTTGTAAATCTGTTTTACTGATAACTGGGAACACATAGAGGTCATTAAATTATACAGTTGCACATGAATTCCACAGAATGAACCTCTGGTGTTTCCTGAACATCCATCTCACTGTGTCAGTCTGTGCAGTGGAAGTTCAGGGACCATCCTGCTGCTGTCCAGCCATACTCTGTTAAAAAAGATGAGAATGTGCAATACTTCAGTGTAGGCTAAATGTCACACTCCATATTCCACCCAAAATGTGAATGGGAAGAGAAATATCATTCACATACCTCTGTATGCCTTTCTGGATCCCCCTCTGTAAAGGCAGCAGACACAGTTTCATCCTCTTCGTCCTAGATCGGTGATATGTTTCAGTACACTTAAACTACCATTTGGATAAATCTTTGGAGTGTTGCCTACTTACAGTTAGAAGGTCTGTTGTGGTGTGAAGGGGCCAAAAGACAAAAAAGACACAAAAGAGAACTAAATAATCATATATATCTATATATATAGATATATAGATATATATGCATCCATGACCTTTTATACCATTGTTTTACAGGCATCTGCTTTCTGTCATGCCCCTCTGGTTCCAACGAGCTGGCTCATCAGGGTAATGACGAGCGGCTGTGCTCCCTGCACAGCCGGCGTGAGTTTCTAATCAGTGCTGCATATAAGCCCAACTCCCCTCACATTGCGCCATGCCACGACGCACTCTGCTATACCCTGCATTCCGTCCACCATCTCCTGCACGCTGCTTCCTGGACTCAAGCTTCCCTTTGGACTATTACCTGTTTCCCTGCCCTCGCCACGTTCTCTCCATCTGCTCCCTCTGTTCTGTCTGCTTCCGCCTTCCACACCCTGGACACTCCGTGAGTCTCCCCTTCCCGTTAATTAGTTTTGTTTTATGTTTAGTTTAACTTGGCCTTTGGGTCCGCCCTTCTGTTTTGTTTAGTTTACTCCTCTCCGCAATTTCCCTCCGGCTTTGTTTATTCAGTGTTTTCTGTTCATTTATATTATTGTTTTATTAAATCATTACTTGGGTTCTTTCCACCCGCATTCGTGACACTTTTTTCTGTTAGCTGAGCAGAAGCCTGTGTTAGTTTAAATAGGCTTAATTATTTAACAGAACATGATATGGATGCAGACCTTTAGGCTATGTGTGGATAAAACAACTGCACAGTCAAACAGCCTCTTAATATTTAGGCTACTTTACAATGTAAAACATGATCAACATGAAGTACCTCCATGAGATAATGCTGAGGTCTGACCTGTTTGAACAATGTTTGTATATTTCATCTTTAGCTGCTGCCCCGTGTGCTTCTCCCCTGCGAGATTTCACCTAAATGAAATAACTTAATATTCTACCATTCAGACAGTTTTTCCCTGTAATATTACGATTACAAAGGACTACATTTTAAACTTGCACATTGACCCAGGCAGCAATGTTGTACATGCCGTCTCCCTCTTTTGCAGCTGCAGCGGTGTTGCACTTCTTTCTAAAAACGTGTTCAAACTTGCCATATGAGCGTGTTAAAAACTTCTAGTTCAAAAACACAGCCTTTCGCTTCCCCGTTTCCATGGTGACTCGTCGAATTGGGGCTCCATTGATGCTGTCTTTTCAGAGTTGTGGTGCACGCACTTAACTCCGGGTCAAACTACTCAGAGTTAATTAAACCAACTCGGGCTCAATGTAGAGCTATGCATTTAAGCTATAGCGTGCTTTTTGACTTTTTATTCGGACATGGCATCTAGTTGGCTAACGCTAGCCAAGTAAATGCAGTGACTGTATCAAACTTTAACAAATCAAGTAATGCCACCTGTATATTATGCAATATGCATGCATGTCAGAAGTTTAACTTAAGTTCATGTAATGACTAAATAACATGTGAAGTTTAGTACATCACAATGCAAAAATACATGCAATGGTATGTTTATTGTAAAGGTACTGCTGTAACTTAATGTATATTTTTATTTGTATTTGTCCAAATGCACTGAGAAAATATTTGCAGCCATGACAGGCACCTGTAGATGCTGCTACAGAGGAAGCCTCAGTCTGTCTTCTGCATCTGAGGTTCTCAGTTATAGTGAAGACTGTAAGTTTATTCAATAAAGGATTATGTCTGGAGTACTAATACTTCATATGATAATTATTGGATGTAGTAATTATTATACAGACTAAATATTTTTGTCAGTGTCAAGCTATAAATAAAGACCACAAACTGATTTTGTGTTTCACACAGCAGCTGCTCATCAAGCAGCAGTAGAGCAGCAAGTGAGACAGCTTCAACATGTAGATCCAGGTAAGTGTTACAGTAGTAGTCATTTTTGTTAATGTACAAATACTATGTAAACAGAAGCAAATCCATACTATTTTTGGCATATTTATATGAATAATTACTCAGAAGTTGTAACAAAACACAAGGCACAATTCAGATGCCATTCTTAAAGGTGAACATTTTTTGTGTTTTACACAGCAGCTTCAAATCAAACAAAGCAGCAACTGAGACACAGCTTCAAGATGTAAATCCAGGTGATTACTACAGTACTAGATTTTGTTGTCAAAATTAAAACTAAAAATGGAAAATCTGAACTTTTGTCTTCTGATTGAACTAAACCATTGTATTAATGCCTCTACAGATGCCTAAATGATTTGGTAAATGGTTGTATTTATATAGCACTTTTATCCAAAATGCTTTACATGATACATCACATTCACCCATTTGCACACTGATGGCAGAAGCTGCCATGCAAGGCGCCAACCACAACCCACCAGGAGCAATTAGGGGTTCGGTGTCTTGCTCAGGGACACCTCGACAGGCAAAGGATCGAACCGGCAACCTTCCAGTTAAGACAGCCACTGAGCCATGCTACCACATGGATTTGTTGTGTACGTTTCCTTCTCTTTCAGAAGAAGGACCCAGCACCACCAGCAGACTACATGTTTCAATCCACCAGCCTGAAGACGCGTCAACATAAACAGGTATATGTGAGTCTGTCACAGCAGCCCCCATTGATCCAGCTGATTGGCCCCCTCACCTGTCTAATCCAGAGAGGACCAAGTTAGTCAGTCAAGGGCCTTATGTGATAAAGTCAGACTTCACATTCCCAAAAACGCAAGATGGAAGAAGTTGCCATCACCAGTTTTGGATCACTTTGCTTCATTTTGTATATCCTTTTTGATGACAAGAAGTAGGACTATTGCATAACTGTTTGAATAGAGAAACTCCTTGAACAGATTTGATTGTAACAGCTTTATTTAATTTATTTGGAAAGCATTGTTTTACATAGTTGTTGGATTTGCACAACTTTTTTTTCCCCTGCCAGGAGGACATTTGCACTTGACTTGGATGGGAATTATTTATTTATTATATTTTGAATTGTGTGTGTCTTAATAATGTAAGAAATAAAGAAAAAAGACAAATTCTAAATGTGTTGAGATGTGTTAACCCATCTATTAAGAGAGGGACGGGGGGCGTCATTGAACATTTTTGTCTAGGGCCGGCCCTGGCTGTTGTGTCCTTGGGCAAGACAAGAAATTACAATTTGCAGTTGATGTCTTCTCTGTAAGTTTTTACACTTTACAAAGTCATCCAGTGGGCTGGACTGGACCCTCTGGTGGGTCGGTTTTGGCCCGCAGGCCGTATGTTTGACATCCCTGATCAGGCCCGGACTGGCAATCGGGAGAGGCGGGACTTTTCCCGGTGGCCTGCCTCCTTATTGGCCTGCCTGGACAGGCCAGCCACGGACTGGCAGGCCAATGAAAAAAAGTTGATCGGCTTTTTGGCAGACAGGCCAGAGAGAGCAGCTCGAAGCCTTACAGAGTACACGCCCACCCTCCTGTCACTCACACAAAGCAAGTGCTCTGAGCTCTAAATCAGAAGGATAGGGATTGGTCAAAGTGACTTTTTTTTTTAGAAGAACCGTGCCATGATTGGTTAGTTGCTTTATGGCCCGCCCCTTCATAGCGAGAACCATAGATGTATACAAACGCTAGATGTCTCGAGACGGAGTCGGCGGCGTCGTCACTTGACGGCCATCTTAGGACAGGGGACTGCTCTGGCGCACTGTACTGTAGTCAATGGTAAGGTGGATGATTTCCTCACTTTAACACTCATAACTCGCTCAATTCTTGATTGATTTACAAACGGTTTAGTTTATTACAAACCTTATTAACGTGGCTATGATTCAGGCTCAATTCCGAAATCGCAGCTTTTCGTTTTGAAAAATGCGGCATAGTTGTCTTTTCTGCCTGTCTACTCACATTGAAGATGGTGTTACTCACAATCTGATTTTCAATTATTAGGTTTTCCTGAGACCAACGTTTTTTGAGAACCTAATCTTTAGGCGAAATTACATTCGTTGTGGTAGTATTTATTTGCTTGTTAAGAGACTTTGATTGAGACCTTAGACTTATTGTTTGTATACATCTATGCCTGGATTAGTTAGCCTGCAGCCGAAATGCATTGTGGGTAATGTAGGCACCGGGTTCATGAAAAGAAAAGGCATCTCTTTTTGTCAATAATGTGTCTGCAGCATCCGGCTGCAGACATACACTTCTCCTTTTTGTTGTGCATTGATTTTGGTTGAGCTTTGTTTTTATCTGTGCATTAGAAAGCTGATAGTAATAAAAAGTGCAATGTTAAATATTAAAATTACATTTACATCCATTTATGCTGAAAAAAGCTGATATCTGTGTTCATTATTATATGAATTCAATGGTTTTAATTATTCTTATGTAAGCAGTAAAACAAGTACATCTCTGACGTTTATAACAAACCAAGCTGTTGTAAAATCGGTTGAAAATTGAGCAATCTACAGTGATTTTAAAATTCATGCTCCATTGACTTTAATGTTATGAGTGATCGAGCAACCCTGTCCCAAGATGGCCGCCATGTGGCGACGTTGCTCCCCATAGGCTGACAGCGCTCATGAGCCATCTAGTGTTTGTATATATCTATGGCGAGAACGGAGAAGGAGAAGCATGCACTGCAGAGCGGTGATATGAGAGTGAGGCCAGAGAGTGGATGGAGCAAAGGTTATGGAGCACCCTCTTCAAGTAAGTTTACAAACGGTCGGTTCTTCTCACAAATGCATCATCAGACTTCAAAGGCCAAAATGTAATAAATATCTGGCCCAAATAAGCTCCACAGGTGTCAGGTGGGTTGCAGGAAGCCTGAAAACGTTTGAGGCCCCCTCTTCAGGTAGGATAGGCAGTTGACTTACAATTTTCAGTTATAAAATGAACATTGGTGTTTGCATATACTATTAGCTATGACCAGCTGACATCTAAATGATTTACTGACATAATATATATTTTTTTTAATTCCACATGTTGTATAAATAGGAAAAGGAAAACATTGGAAAAATTGGTGAGGGTAGTGAAGAGATTACAGAAGAGAAAAGTTCTGGACTGTATGGAGCTGTCATTATGGTTGTGTTTAATAGACTTACTGTCTGTTTAGTAGTGTTGTAATTGCTATAACATAACTGTAAAAGGCATATTTTTGGAAGGAAAAAAACAAAATTTTGGTGCATTATCCCACGTGACACAACCCTTGCAGTGGCGGAAATGGCCTGACTGATTGGAAATCTCCCGGCCTGAATTTCTTTCCCAGTCCGGCCCTGCCCCTGATTTACATAAAGTTTCATGGAAATCAACATCAGATCAATTTGTATATTAACCAGCTGAGCAGAGATGTTTCTCCCAAACTACAATAATACATTATAAACTTTGACAAATATTCAAACACAGAAACACAAGACAGCAGCTTTCATTACAGATCTGTAATCAGTGACAGGGGCCTCACCTTGAAAGAGCCTAGAGTGACAGAGCCATGGCAATATTTATCATACGCACAACACTGAACAGCACACCCAGCAGCTTCATAAGCCATCCAAACAACTAACACCATAGTGTCATTAGGATTTTCTAAACACTGAAAAATATTCTTTACCAGCAAATATAAAATAAAAATCACCTAATATAAGCTGAGCAGTGTTGTGTGTGCAGTGAGATATGCACAGAGATGGTACAGATTATTTGAGAGAGACTTTAAGGAGGTTATATCTGTTAAGGTGGAATAGGTGGTTTGCAAACACGTGACTTTAGCGGTGGCATTAACTTCCGGTTAATTAAGTGGTGGTCAGGGGGGTATTCCACGAAGCTGGCTAAAACAGGCTGGGCTTACGCCGGTAAGCGTGGCTTGAATAAGCGGCAACTTTAATCTCAGCTGGAAGTAGTTCCACGAACGAGGCTCAGCTGTTTTTCAGAGACGCTTATTCAAGCCAGGCTGATCCAAGCTGCGGCTAAGCGTGCGACCGGGGGAGATAAAAAGCCCCGACGTGTCGATCGTCGAAATTATATGTCTAAAAACAGAGCGGAGACTTTTTCTTCGGCGGAGCAGAAACTTCTCACGGAGTTGTACGAGGACTACAGGGAGATTATCACAAGAAAAGGCAACACGGTTGCGATAAATAAAGCTCGAGACGCTGCCTGGCAAAGCATTGCCGACCGTTTAAATGCGTGTTTATTTTCTTTTAAATGAAGCACTTAGCCTGAGCGTACACACGCACACATGTCTGAAAATTTAATTTTCAGAGGGCAAGTTTTTGACACTGATTAGGTCATCAACCACAACTGCAGTGGTAGATGACTTTTTTTTACTCACCCTGAAGTTTGTCACACTACTGTGGCCCAGAGGAGATCAATCTTGATGAAATAAAGCTTTTCAAAACCCATTGAAGACATTTTTTATGTGTGTATAAACATATATATATATATATATATATATATATATATATGGCATGCCGTTTAGGAAATTATATATATAATGAAAGTCGATATATATATATATATAATGAAAGTCGATATATATATAATGAAACTTGATATATATATAATGAAAGTTGAGATATATATATAATGAAACTTGATATATATATAATGAAAGTCGATATATATATAATGAAACTTGATATATATATAATGAAAGTTGAGATATATATATAATGAAACTTGATATATATATAATGAAAGTCGGAATATAGACTGTTCAAAGTTTCATTCCATATATTCAGACTTTTTCCTACTGAGCCCTGGAAGGACATGGCAAACAAAAACAGGAACCTTATTGGACATTTGCTCTTCAGATGAGCTCTTCTGTGATTATCTGTCTTCATGGTTGTCACAGGGAACAGCGACTACGTTTGAGAAAACAGGTAATTTTTAGAGATGTTTTGATTCTGAACACTGAACGTGTTAGCATTAGCTTAGCTACTTAGCTTCGACTACATTTGCATCCCTACATAGCTTAAAGGTTAAACACATGCACCATATGTTGATGATAATGATAATATCTATGTTTATCTTTATAGCTGGTCTTAAGGCTAATTACGAGGCAGAGGTCAGCTGCTGCCTGGACACATCCATGATCACGCCACTGGTGGGACACAATTGTACTGGATTTCAGCTGAAGGCTGCTGTTCTGTCCAAACTGAGACATTTTTATTGTGACATACCCTCCACTGTTGTTAGCTTTTGATTCAATACATTTTTTTGAGATGAGGAAATCACTATTGCATGTTTCTAGTTAAATACCCTACTTTTATGATATATCACTACAGCATGCACTTTTTATATTTTCCATCAATTTCACCCAAAAGTTGAATAACTATTTGTGAGCAGTGTATGTAGACACACAATAGAAGCACATTTCAATAATATATCTGCTGCAGTAGTGCAGTTTATCTACCTAGATTGGTGTAACAGTAAAAAAACAACATATGCTACTGATGTTTCTGACTAAAATCTGCTTGAAAAGCACAACTGCTTATCTGTCAAAATGTGTGTAACAAAAGTGTGCACTGAACACTGAATAAAGTCTCTGTAGATTATAGACAAAATTTGCATCTCTCATCACAAATTTCTGTTTATTCACCCAAAGTGCATGGGTAAAATACAAAACAGGTGAAGTACTAAAAAAGATTTATTTTCTAGAAAAGCCAATAGTCAACAATGCAGTTTAATTCTGGGACAGTTGCTCCAGCACCGACACCATGCGTCCCATCAGTGCAACCAAGGTTTTCATTCATCTTCTGGATGTTCTGGAGAATGGCAGAGGTCACGTCTTGGTGTCTTCCGATCTGTTCCAAGAACCGTTCCTCTGACCTCTCCAGATACTGCAGAGGATCCACAGCAGCTTCCTGGTTCCCTTTTCCTGCATAAAAGCACCAAAAAGTACTAGTTGTCAGTAATTATTTTCTATTTTCATAAACACAGTTAACTTAAAGTAAATGTTCTATTTTGTGATTTTAGGATGGGTCAAAAGATAACATACTGATCATGTTGATGTCTGCATAGTCTAAACAGATCTTACTTGATTTGGCCTGTAGAGAGGAGGACAGTGTGGAGGAGCTGCAGGACGGAACCAGTAAGCTGCAGACTAGTGCTCCTGGTAACTGGACCTCATCATCCAAGGCCGACAACTAAATAAAATGAACAAGACATGCTGTTGATAGCATCTGTAATACAAATGATTTTATCCATTAACTGATTTATTGCTTTGTCCATACAATGTTAGAAAGTGTTACAAATAATACCTGTAATAATTTCCAACAGTGATAAATGCCTTGTTTTATTTTACAACAAAAAACACCAAAAGCATCTGTGTATAAGAAATCAGTGCATTCGATTTCCACATCTGCAAAGCTAGAAAATCACACATCAGAATTTTACCTTGAAATTATGAAAATAGCTGCAGATTACCAGTACTCTTTACTTCATTGTGTTAACTTGATCATTTGAATCAGTTTTTTAGACTTGTATTACTGATACGAAACATAATCAACACATAAAATGTGTTCGCAAAGAGTTCACTGGTTCTTCAAGGGAAATTTCAATGATAACCATATAGTTCAGTAATATGATTAATGGGTCATTGTGTAACAGCGTGGGAGGTTCTGAATACAGGTCTTGGACTGAAATATTGCTGCTGCTTTCCTCCGGTTTTATAAGGAGTTGTTTCATAGCTTGTTAGCTTACCAGCGGCTAACTGGCTGGCAAACAATAGTTCAACGCCAACCTCTAATCAGTGATCCGGTGTCCGGACCGCGTTAGCTGGCGGAACGTTCATAATACTGATGTGGGACTGTTGTAGCTAGCGTATTCATAGTAGGATAACAGCAGGATGTTGGAGAAATAAAACTTACCCTTATCAGGATCGCTGGTCTGCATGGCAGACTCTTAGCGCATCGCACTGCTTGAATGTCTGTGTATTTCAGGCCGATTTCAAAATAAAACTCAATAAAATTCTCGTCCGGGTGAGTGTCCTTCATTGTCGCTTCGCCATACGGACATGTCCCTTCCGGGGCTCGGTAGGAAAAAAAGATTTGATATATATATAATGAAAGTTGATATATATATAATGAAAGTCGATATATATATATATAATGAAACTTGATATATATATATAATTTAAGTTGATATATATATAATGAAACTTGATATATATATATAATGAAAGTTGATATATATATATATATATATATATATATATATATATATATATATCAACTTTCATTATATATATATCAACTTTCATTATATATATATCGACTTTCATTATATATATATATCAAGTTTCATTATATATATATATCAACTTTCATTATATATATATCGACTTTCATTATATATATATCAACTTTCATTATATATATATCAACTTTCATTATATATATAATTTCCTAAACGGCATGCCATATATATATATATATATATATATATATATATATATATATATATATATATGAGAGAGAAAGAGGCTACAACATAGCCTGGTTTTGTGTAATGTGATGGTGGTTTTCACTTTTTACTTTGGTAGGCTTAATTCATGTTCTTGATTTGACAAATATATATCCACCATAGATGAATAAAGCAGCAACATAGGTAGGAATACTTTGGAAAAAAAGGGGCAACTTCATGTGGAGATGTTTCATCAAACACTCAAACTTCGAATAAAAAAGCAGAAAAAAACATGTAGGCCTACAGAGGAGATGTCATTTTTATTAGAGATGATAGTGCTACTGTGCCCTACATTTAAATAAGGGAGAAGACACAAATGAGCTTGTACACAAAATAGTTATCTCATCATTTGGCATCACCTTTGGATTATCATCATGATCAGATTGGACCGCTGTTAAAAGGAAGGTATTCTTTATGGAAAACTGTGGCTGTTGTGTCCTGCTTATTTTAAGCCAATCTGTGCCTATTCCTGTTACATGTTGACTGCACTTTGAGGGTGAAAGAAGAAAGAAAATCAGATATTTCCAAGTATTTACCGCTGGTGGATTCGAACCCACGGCGCAATGAAAAGTAAAACCACATTTAATCTATTCAACTACACTCTAACCACTAAGCCACAGTTGCACACTGTGACAAAATGTGTAGTGTAATATGATATAGTTTGATTCACGGTTATTCTGGCGTTATTTAAAAAAGGTCTCAATGTATGTCACCGAACAAGAACATCATTGATTACAGATCAAGATGATTTTAATGTGTAACATGCGGTTCACAGGCGTCTTTCTGAAGCTCGTCAGAACCTTCTCTGACGTGGGGCTAAAGTAAGCTTGACTGTTAGCCTGCCCCGGACCAGGCTTGTCGCTCTGGCTGAGTTACCATGGTTACCAAGCCAGGCTAGCCCTAAGCCTTGTTGGTGGAACAAAACTCTCACTAAAGTTAGCGAAGCTGACCGAAATAAGCCAGGCTTAGACCTAAGCCAGCTTCGTGGAATACCCCCCAGGCCAACCAAAATGGCTGCCGCAGAGCAAGGAAAACGTGACTTTTTTTCGGAGTATTTTCATGCTTTAGATTCTAATTCTCAAACTCGATACATCGAAAAACTCAAATTTTGTGATGGCATAGATCCGTATGTGTTATCCACGAAGGATTTGACCTACGAGTTGGAAAAATATCCGCCAGTTCAGTTCCCTGATATCTCAAACTATCTGGTGCTACAAACAAGCTTTTGCACTGCTAAACTAATGAAGGCTTGGAAAAGCATGGATTCATACAATTTCTTTGTCTGTGGATGGGTTAAAGAAGTCGGAGTTAAGATCCTGAAAGACAAATCCTGCATCATAAAAAGCCGTATAAGTAACGATTTATGTAAACTTGTACTTGATAGGTGTTTTAGCTGGGTGGACGCTAAAGCGTCTCTGCAGTCGGCTGTTTCACTTTCTCGTGGCCAAGTTTCCTCGTCGGAGCCCAGTCTATGTCCTCCTCATCATATACATTGCTAGGACGGCCTGTTGAACAATGTGAGAATATTACACGGGTTAAAATCGCACTACTCTGACTGCTTCGTTTGCCTATCAACAGAAACCGTCATTTTGGACGAGAGTAAACAGCTAAAAACAGCGAACGTTAGCTTGTTAAGTGGGTAGTCAGTGTTACCAGTCTTTAAAGAATGGGTCTTAAAACCAACACAGAAAGGCTCTAAGCATGTATATCATAATAATTCACTAACCTTTAACGAAGTGATCGCCACAGACTCTGGCATTCTTTGACTCCGCTCCCTTCGAACTTAAGGAAATGTTAGCGAGCCATTTTTCTCTGCGTCTTTTCGTAAAATCCTTAGTGTGAGGCCCTTTTTTAATCTCTTCACAAGGAACCCTGAAGTATCCTTTATCAATTTCGCAATTTGATCGATTAGAACAGGGGTGTACACACTTTTCCAGCATGCGAGCTACTTATAAAATGACCAAGTCAAAATTATCTACCTACTATAAATTTGCAAAACATATATTTATTTATAAATATATTGAGAATTCTTTCTATGAACCATATATGTTGGTGTACCTTGCATAACTACATGAATCCATATTGCTCAATACAACTCTGTGCATTTTTTGTCATTACCTTACTCTGATGACTTGCACTGAATGGAATCAGCCAGGGATGCATAGTCCGGACAGTAGCTGACAGCCAGCCTCAGGCACACTTCCAAATGATCATCAGTCATGGTGGAACGGTACTTGGACTTAATGATCTTCATGTGGGAAAAGGCTGGCTCGCATAAATAAGTGGAGCCGAATAATGCAGTCAAGGAGGTTGCACATTTTCTCATGTTGGGGTACTTTTCCTCTGTGAGTAAGTTCCAAAACTGTCCATGAGCTCTGGACTTCAGCTCAATGTCGGCTTGACGTGTCAAAATCTCATCCTCCACTCCAGATGAGTTCAGGTGAAACAGTGTTGCGATTTTTGATGCAAGTGAAACAACCTCAGCATCTTCCTGAAAAGGGTAGCACATGAATGTAGCAATAGGCTCGAGTAAAGTAAAGTCTTGAAATCGTTTGTCAAACTCTGAGAGGCAATTGTCAATCTGTTCTGTGTAGCGTACAGTGTCAAGCTGCACACATGACTTCCCCTGCATTTCCAGCTCTGATGTGAGGTTCTGGAAGTTTGCCAAATCCTGGTGCTGGAGCTTTGAGGAGAGATGTTGCATTTTTCGTTTGAAAGCATTAACTGAGCTTATCATATTGATCACAGTTTTGTCTTTTCCTTGCAGCTCTAGATTAAGGTCATTTAACATGTTGGTCAGATCGGTTAAAAATGCCTTCTTCTTGGTCGTCACTTAGTTGGTTATATTCTGCATGTTTAGCTTCACGGAAAAAAAACCTTAATCTCCGGACAGAGGTCTTGAAATCTTTGCAGGAATTTCCCTCGACTAAGCCATCTGACATCAGTGTGCAACAGTAACTCAGAGTGGTCACCGTCAGTGTTATCCAGATGTGCACGGAATAGACGTCTTTGAAGAGATCTGGCACGAATAGAACAGGCGATCTTCATTGCCACATCCATTATTTCTTTCATGTTGAGCATTTTTGCGCATAACGCTTGTTGGTGTATTATACAGTGGTAATTAAGGAAGTCTGGGAAAGCATCGTCCTCCCTGCACTTTGCAATAAACCCATTTGAGCGGCCAACCATCGCAGGCGCTCCGTCCGTGGTGATGGACACCATTTTGTACACTGGGAGCTGGGTTTTCTCAATAAAGTTTTTAAAAGACTGAAATATGTCTTCTCCTCGCGTGTGTTCTTTCATGGGCAGGATTGTTAACAGCTCCTCTTTTGTGCTCATATCAGTAAGCACCATCCGAATAAAAATGCACAACTGGGCTGTGTCACTCACGTCTGTAGACTCATCCAACTGCAGAGAGAAACACTCGCAATCTGTGATGTCCTTCCAAAGTTGCTTAGTCAAATCCTCAGCCATGGCTTCACTGCGTCGTGTAACTGTAGTTCTTGATAGCTGGAGAGCTCTTATCGAAGATAGTATTTCTGTTTTGTTTTTAAAGTCTTTGAACAACGAGTCAGCTGCTTCAACAAATGCCTCTTTTACCATTTCTCCGTCTTGGAAGGATTTCTTGTTCTTAACGATTAAGTGACTCACCCGGAACGAAGCTTCAGTGGCTGCCTTTGCTTTTGAAGTTAGCTGTGAGAAAAAAGACTGCTGTCCGGACAACTGGGATTTTAGTTCCTTCACCTTTCTCCTTCTCAGCTCGCTTTTCGGAGGGAAGTCAGTATCGTAGTTTTTATGAACAGTCCGAAAATGCCGCTCCACATTTCCCTTTTTCGGTATAGCGATGACAGACTGGCAGATGAGGCAAATGCACTTTGAAAATGACATAGTGGAAAAAAAAGTCCACCTCCCATTCCGTATGGAAATGGTATGTTTTTGGCTTTTTACTTGGGCGAGCTCCCTCACTCATTTTTATATCCTTAAGTTTAGAAGAAATAAATTGGAGGCTAACTCACGAGCTTGCTAGAACGCGCCGTTATGTGCGCATGTCCAGTGACCCCTCTGTCAGAAAAGGTCCGATTGGTCAGACCGACCTCCCTCTATGCCAATCAAGTGACAAATTTCAGAGCGAAGACGGATCATAGGCTGACGTCTATGTTTTAATGTCATGCGATCAACCCACAGTACCTTCACGATCGACTGGTAGATCGCGATCAACGTATTGGGCACCCCTGGATTAGAACAACCTAAAACAACACACGCAAAAGGCATTTTTGACCGATGAGTGAATGTTAGCCAGGCTCGCTGCAGTCAACAATCAGCTCCGCTGACCACCACTTCATGATATGCATAGGTAATGAGGCGGATGTGACGTCATTTGCAAGCCACCTATAGCTAGCAAACAGAGGATGAGCTCTATGACACCACTGTCAGGTTTCCATTCATGCAGTCCTGAGATCCCTCCTCACAGTTTCATAACCGTTCACACCTTGAGTCATGTGAGTCGTGGTCATCAACAGGCTGAGTCAGTTACAGCTGAGAAAGCCTGCTGGGTGAGAGGTGAAGTGTCTCCAAAAAAGAAAAAAAAACTAAAGCAAAAATCAAAAAAGGAAGTCCAGTAGCCTTTTGCTGATGTACTTAGAATTACATTGAAACGAATAACAACAGACGTATTGATGAGTTGAAACGTAAACTGCTTGGAAGACAGGAGTCCTGTTAGATGAACTGAAAGAAAGAACAAGCAAAAAAAAATAAAATGATAAATCACAATGTACAAAAAAGAGAGAAAAGTGGACCAAATTTCTCTCCCAATTAGTTTAAGTGTTTGGTTGTAGCTGATGCTGCTAAACTTTTTCTTTACAATTACTCCTCCAAGCCTGTTGATTCCATCATGTGGCAGTGTCAGAAATGCAGCATTTTTTTATTAGTTATTGATGATCTAAAATCATGGCACCGTAGAATGTGTCCATTTAATATAGATGTACCCACAAACAAAATGACCTTGCACTGAGCACAGGCGTGTGATATGCATATGTACACTATGTATGGATACCAAATCGCGTGACCTAAATATGTAGCGGGCGGCAGGAATTGATGGGACTCAGAAACACACCCACAATTTAATCAATTGTTCCTTGGATCATTTCATTATGTGATGTTAGCTGGCAGCTGTTGTAGTGTTCACTTGTCATGGTTACAGTGAAACCTTGCCACTATCTCGCAATGATACAGGAATCTTTAACAAATCCGTGGATCCAGACTCTCAGCAAAATCACTGTCAAAATCAGCATCTGGAGCTATAAATCGGACCTACACGTAGTTAGGAAAATAGTGGTTGCTTTTTCTCCTTCTCTGTCATTTATTTTGACAGCTTTACAACACCTGACCTACTGAGTAATAGCTCTTACGAGGCGCACCTAAACGCATCATAAGAGACAGCTGAAGTCATGTGACAGATGCTCTTCGCGCAGCCGCGGTGGTGAACAAAGCCAAAGTTGCTGGTTTGTGAGTTTCTGATAGCGTTCTTCCAGGAACATGAGGACGATATTAGCTTTTCTAACGGTAACAGTAACCCTGTTTTGCGCTGACGTGCTACACAGCTTGTCATACTCTCATTTTCAGGTAAAGTTTTAGTTTTTAATTCAATTGTTATTGCTTTTCGGAGGTGCCATTCGGAGAAACCTTCATTTAACGATTGTGTTCCGTTTCTCGTTACTTCTCATTTTAACCGTACGAACCTATTGTCAAATGCTGTGTAAGCCCAGTTGATGAATGGAAACTTACCAGTAGCTACATATTAAAGTTACATTCTGGCTTTACGTTTATTTTATTGATTTATTTATTTGTATTTAACCAGGATCGAAGAGAGATCTGGCCAAGGTAGCAGACATACAAAATTTAAAAGTTACATAAAACAGATGCAAGGGTCAATATATAATTTAGGGACTTTTGAAGTCCTTGGGATATGTCTTGCATACATTTTTATTAAAAATGAAAAAGTAATGTCTTTGTTCATTATGATCATGTCTTTACAAATTCCATAATTATTTATGATGGAAACAATCACTTTACAGGGTTTTACTAAAACGTCAACTAAATATCTGTTCGAATTTAATAACAGCCACCTTCTAATTAGCTAAACAATAATAAAATGAGCTTGTTCAGAAATTGTTTTGATTGTGTTCTTTTTATCAAGTTAAGATAATCATGACAGATATTTATTTCTTTGCAATATATCAAACTATTCCAGTCCAAGTTGTAATGTTATTTTCTATCTACTGAGCCTCTGCCATTTGGAGAGAAGTGAAATACAGTATATCTTGTCACTGGAAGTAGTTTGCTCTGTTCAAACATAAAAATGTTACCTTACTGCAGGTATTTGTTTCAAAAGCTTTATGCTGTGAAAAACTGAGATTTGGAAATTTGTGTTTCTTGTGCCTTAACTTGTCATTTTGTAAAGATGTTGTTTATTTTTGCTGTTTTTTATTTTATTATTTGGAAATGCCAGAATTTGCACATTATTTTACATTTTTTCTGTCTGACCTCATCATTTCTACAAAAATAAATGGGGCATTACAATCAAACAGTTACTCAGTACTTGAGTAGTCTTTTCACCAAATATTTTCTTACTCTTACTTGAGTCATTTTTTGGATGACTACTTTTTACTTCTACTTGAGTGATATTTGGAAGTAATGTTACTCTTACCTAAGTACAGTTTTTGGCTATTCTACCCACCTCTGTCAGTCAATCAATCAGTCACATATTGTACATTTCATTAATTTAACAGTCAAGAAAACATGGTGGTGTCAAGGCAGATCCCAGGTTTTCAGAGAAGTACTTCAGTCAGACTGTGGACCACTTCAACTTTAACAGCATGGGGAATGGATCATTCAATCAGCGATACCTGATCACAGGTGAAATCAGTTTTAGTAGCATTATAAATCTTAAAAAGTTTGCAGCAGATGATTCACTGTGTCCTGTTTTTCTTTCATTTTAGACAAGTACTGGAAGAAAGGCTATGGTCCCATCTTCTTCTATGCTGGTAATGAGGGAGACATCTGGGAGTTTGCTCTGAACTCTGGCTTCATCATGGAGTTAGCTGCTCAGCAGGGAGCACTGGTCATATTTGCTGAACACGTAAGAAAACACGGTACAACTCATGAAACAGCCACCAAAATGCAGACGCCTATGGCTGAGGAGACTTTGCGCATTATGTCACAAAGGGAAATCGGAAAATGTATGATTAAAGTTGGACTCAGATTTGAAGCTGATTTTCATGCCCCAAATTCTTTCAACTTTTCCAAGTAGTTTATTACTCCACCAAGGAATGCAGAAAAGTTATGTGACGATCGGCATACGTTTGTCCATCCGTCTTTTAATCTGTCCATCTGACTCTGTGCAACATTACTCAAAAATGTAATAATGTAATGGATTTATAATTCAATATGATAAATAGATGATAAAAGTTATGGATTTGGATGAAACTTTCCAGGAAGGTCAGAAATGACACAAGGAAGGACCTCCTGATTAGATTTTGGCAGTGATATGGCCTAAAGTCAGGATCCACGGATTTGTTAAAGATTTCTGTATCCTTGCAAGATAGCCACACGGTGTCATGTCACTGTAACTAATGATACATATCCACCGCTTGGTGGGCCTGTACTTGAAGCCAATAGGCAGTGTTCAACTCCTGCTGATCTTCATCTTCAACAATCCTGCCTGCCCTTGATTGGACAAACGCATCGACTCGGGAGCTGTCTGCTTCTGGATATCAATCCAGATCAACGTGGTGGCTCGGTCGCAACCTGTCTCTTTTATTACGAAAACAGCTCAGAGAAAAGTATTTCTGAAAGCATTTGAGGCCGGAAATTTCCAGTGCAGTAGCTGAATCTGTCCTCATTCTTGTTCACTGATGGCTAGTTTAGATGTTTGACAAAAGTTTCGGGTAGTAAAAATCAAATCTACTTGATGCAAATGAGCTACAGCCGGGGAGACCGGATTGCACCGTGAAACGCATTGCAAGTGAACGCTACATCAGCTGCCTGCTGATGATCACATGATTGCATTCCTACTACAAATCCACCTCTGCGGACTCATCAGGACTTATTCGTTGGAAATCATACAACGACTGAGCAGCCTTGGTGGAGTAGAGCGCTCTCTGAGGGCTTTTCTTGCTTTATGCTGTAAACTACCATTACGATCTCTAGCTAGTTAGTCTAAATTTTTTTAGCTACTCTTGCTGGAAGTGTTGTCATTCTCTATCTTTCTTTTTAAAATACTCCAAAGGATTGGATTGGATTCACGTCTGTCAACCTGTTTTATCAGGTCATAGTTTATACTTTTTTGATTTTTTTTTAGCAACTCTTGTGTGATTTTGGCAGTGTCCTTTGGATGGTTGTCTGTCTGAAATATTACTGTTCTGCCAAACTTCTGCAGAATGGGCATCATCTCACCAGGCAGTGTTTGGATATATTCACAGGTGTTCATGGTCTATACTCCATTGTTGGGACTAAACTGTGGTCGTGCTGGCCAGGTTCATACCAAGCATGCTGGACGCTATCTGAGCAAAACAACTGTATCTTGGTCTCATTTCATCACACAGTGCGCTCTCAGTATTCATCCTCTTTCATGTTTGTTAGCTGTTCATTATGATGCTGTAGTGCAAGCAAGAGCAAGCAATGCTTGCATTGTAGGAGGAAATGCTGGCCATGTTAACTTAGAAATAATGCAGTAATTGAGAGTGAAAACACATTTGAATCGCTTGACATTCAAGTGATATCACATAGATGTACAGTCACCGCTATTGTAGACTGTTTAGTTTCATTTCTACAAAGACTGAGTCTTTGCTTAAACAATCTGCTCCCTGTCATTTTGAGCAAACATTACTCAAACAAGAGTAAGTGGTTCAGATGTTTGGGACTGTTTTCTTGGGTGCCCTAATAGGTACCACATTGAGGCTTCATTGTGTCATCTTCTTAGTTTTTGGACAACAATGGAGGTCATCTACAGAGTATTAACATATATCAAACTCTGATACAAATGCTATACTTCATCCACTCATTGCTCATTTTGTGGTTTTCTGTAGTAAGGATTGGTGGACAAGAAAGATAACATAAAATTTCTTGAAAGGTTTTTCAAATTAGAACATACGTAGGTCCTTATTCACTTTATTTGCGAAGCTCAAAAGTTCTGTTGCACTAGCAGACTCATAGATTGAGTATAGCAGAGAAATGTTGATCGTTTCCTGGCAGCTCTGATTCTGTATGAATTAATTTTTAATTTCACACTTTCAGTTGGCTTTCTCTCTCTCTCTTACAGAGGTACTATGGCACATCTCTGCCATTTGGCAATGATTCCTTCAACATTCCTCAGATTGGCCTACTGACAGTGGAGCAGGCACTCGCAGACTATGCTGTCATGATCACTGAGCTGAAACTGCAGCTGGAAGCCACAGACTGTCCTGTCATCGTGTTTGGAGGCAGGTAGGATTCACCTTCGCAGCATTGTTTTCTGTGTCATTCACTTGTTTAATTTGCTGAGTTCTGCAGAGGATGGATGGATGGATGGATGGATGGATGGATGGATGGATGGATGGATACTTTAATTGACTTCTGGGGGAAATTCAAGAACAAGTAAACAAAAACTCTAACTTTAAATACATTAGCTGAAACACTGAACAACAAAGCTACATACACTTGCTACCACTGTTAATGTTAAAATTAACCTTTGAAACAGATCAGAATGAGGACAGGACAGGGAGGTGATCAACACCCTATCTCAAGGTGTGCATAATTATTAGGCAGCTTCTTTACCTCAGACAAAATGGGCCAAAAGAGAGATTTAACAGACTCTGAAAAGACAAAAATTTTAAAATGCCTTTCAGAGGGATGCAGCACTCTTGACGTAGATGAGCTACTGAGGTGTGCTCACCAAACGTTTTGTTGCAAATAGGTTTTCCCTGATGTCTGAATTCTTGCTTGTATTGTACGTCGCTTTGGACAAAAGCGTCTGCTAAATGAAATTGTAGAATTGTAGAAATAGTCAACAGGGGTCGCAAGAAATGTGGAGAATCAAAGACGCAAATTAACCACTAAAGGCTTGAGAAGAATTAAATATGAAGCTACCAGGAACCCATTATCCTCCAGTGCTGCCATATTCCAGAAATGCAACTTACCCGGAGTGTCCAGACGTACAAGGTGTTGGTGCTAATTTGATTAATTTTTCTAATGAGATTTGCTGCACGGCAGCAATGTTTTTTTACTGTCAGGAAAATTATTCAGTGGAGTCCTGACTTCTCCAAATTAATACTCAGTCATCTCTCAAGTCACAGCAAAATTTTACTTGCGCAAGGAATCTGACTGACGATAGGTGGAATGAGTTTAGTTTTTAAGTTTTTCTGAGCAGCCAGTTTCAACCGGCTGCTTGCAGAATCAACTTGTTATATTTTCATGGCCAAAGTTAAACCATGGAAATTTACTTAGTACATTGTGTTATATGAGTTCACAATCACACAGTTTTACAATATTTTGAAATCTTAAAGAGCATTTAATCATAACATCATTATAATTTTATAACAATGGATAAAGGGAGACTGATTGTATTTCAAAATTCTGCCTCTTTTCAGTGGAGCCTAAAGTTGTTTGTTTTGGCCTCACAATTGTTATAGCTGTTACCGACTTGGGTATTTGGGTATTTGTTTGTTTTTAAATTTAAAAAGTCATAAAATAGCCAAGACAAGTGATTATCAAACTACTAGTTTATGTTAATGACCTACCAGTTTAGTAAACTAATCATTCAGTTGTAGTTTTTACAAACATTAATTATTCACCTGTAGATTTTATACATGTGATCCTGCTCAGTTCAGAAATCCAAAAGATCCAATTTAAGTTGCAAATGTAGTCAAAATGTGAGGATAATATTATGCTTTTATCACACACAAGTTGAATGATGGTTGAAAACTATAATGCCAGATCCAAGAGGAGTACAGTGCAGTGTCGACTTTTAGTTTCAGTTATTCCTCAATCTGGCATGACCCACAAATATGTGACACAAGTCCTTTAAAGAAATTATAACTTCTTTTATGTCTGATTTATTCATCTTAGACTGTCTCATCTTTTCCGTTAGTTACGGTGGAATGCTGTCCGTTTATATGAGACTCAAGTATCCAAACATTGTGGCTGGAGCTCTGGCAGCGAGTGCCCCCATCCTGTCTACTGCTGGACTGGGTGACTCCAGGCAGTTTTTCCGAGACGTGACAGCTGTAAGTGTGTAGCTGCTCTTGTAATTTTGGCTTCATGTGTGACTGAGGTCCAATTTCAATTAATTTGCAACATTTTATGGGCTTTCAAGCACATTCAGCCCCTCAAAATGCAATTTATTTCAGATAATGGTGAAGTCGTTGCAGAGAAAAAATAAATTCACCCTTTCCCTTTGAGCACGCACTTTAGCGACATGAGTACTTGCTTTTTTCCCCATTTTTGTCAGGAAGAAGAGTGGTCATCATCTGACCTTATAAACAGATTTAGAACCTTTATAACCTAAGTAATATATTAAAGTCATGTCAGCAGCAAAAGATGTACAAAATCAAAATTTTTGCAAGCAAGAGAATCTTTAAACACCGGGCTTAGCAGTCTGAGTGAAAACAACACTGACTAGTATAAAATGTGAGTTTGGCATATCCACCATTTTTATTAAAAAGAGTGAGGAAATGGACAGGTCTTGTATGAGCAGATGCAGCTCTACATACGGACCACAGGGATAGTGTTGTGTTTACCTTCATAACAGCTTCTTTCTGTTGACATAGGTAATTTTCTGAATGAAACTTTGCAGTCTTCTTTTATTGACATGATATTTGTAGAAACAACTGTACAGCGTAGCTTTCTTCCCCAGAACATTTAAAAAACATCTAATTTTGGCATTGATGCCCAAACATGAGCTTTTCATGTAAATGCCACACATGCGTATATTGGATAATAATTGTTGTTTCTTGTTCACAGGATTTTGCAAGTGTTGCCTCTGAATGCAGAGATGCTGTGAGACAAGCTTTCCATCAACTAAAAGAATTAGCTGAACAACAGGGTAAATCTCTATGGATAGCTTTCTTGATGACCTTAAATTTCTATGTTGAAATGACAGAAAAGTTAATGTTATATGACATTCTATACTGAATGTATATATCTGTCAAATCTATGTAACTACGGGGGGTCCTCGGTTTACAACATCCTTGACCTACGACATTACGTCGTTACATCGGAACTGGTTATGTTGAACTAGTTGGCGAGCGGAGCGGACGAATATGTCGTCACGTGGCACTTTAAGACGACTTTCTTTACATTCACTGGTTGTTTGCCACCTTGGATTGTGCTACATTTGCTGACTTTTTGCCCTTCATTGTGGTTTCCAAGCATGATCTAGTAGATCAAGTTGTAGAAACGGTCCAATATATTCAGTTATCTTCTTGTAAATTACTCGTACATGCATGAAAGTCATTGATATTTGTGGCTTTTCTGAAGAACTGATCGATATTGTGATGCACATAACGGCTGTGTTTTCTCCGACATAAGTCGAGAACTTCCTGTAAATGTAATGTGATCTTGATTGTGTTGTTTAGGCAGCAGAGACTCTGATTTGTTTTAAGTCAAACTATGAAATATTTGATTTAATTTTGTTTCATTTCAGTAGCTTCTGACCATGGACATGAACATGGTTGCACCCTTTAAAGCTAGGTGTAGTTAGGTTTTTTTGTGTGTGTGTCGTTGGGGGGGGGGATCAATACTAACCTTTCAGTATATTGTAGTTCAAGTAGTCTGGGAGGGAACTGGATTTGCTAACCTCTTGGTTCTGTTGTCAAATTTTGGCAATCTAGGTGGTAGAAGGAGACTATGACTAATAGGTCTTTTTAGCCCAGATCAGGTGAGATAGTATAACAACCAGCAAAGTCCACATACGGAGTAGGATGAAGTGGCTGAAAACTTTAAACAGAGGACTTCACCCAGGAGAGTGGGCCTCCAGTCCTGTGTGGTGCTGAAAATGAATGTTGATGTTTGATTTGGTTATTATTTTCTTATTCCCCCATACTATATGTTAAAGTTGAAGATATAATGGAGATGTAACAAGATACATTTAAAACCCATTCCTGTTGTTCTGTTATAACCAGATTACAGTCGCATCCAGTCAGAATTGGCTCTGTGTAAGCCTCCATCATCTGCTCAGGACATCCACCAGCTAAATGGCCTGCTGAGGAATAGCTTCACACTGATGGCCATGTTGGACTACCCCTACAGCACTCACTTCATGGGCAACATGCCCGCCAACCCTGTCCAGGTACACAGGCGCAGTGACGCTATGCTGACCTCTTTCCCATTAACTGCAAATAAGTACTCTAAAACTGTATCATGGGTTGAGAATCCATAAATACATTTGAACTATCCTGCAAACACAAGGAAACTTGCACTTTCTGTAGTCACCTATCTCATGCTGTACAATCTGTAAACAAAATGAACCAGCAATTTACAACCGCTTTGGAATTACAGCTGTGAATCTTCAATAAGGCTGAAAATTGGCAGCTATACAACACAAAAAACAAGAAAATGAACATACACACGTGGACAAAATTGTTGGTACCCCTCAGTTAAAGAAGGAAAAACCCACAATTCTCACTGAAATTACTTGAAACTCACAAAAGTAACAATAAATAAAAATTTATTGAAAATTAAATAATCAAAATCAGCCATCACTTTTGAATTGTTGATTAACATAATTATTTAAAAAAACAAACTAATGAAATAGGGCTGGACAAAAATTATGGTACCCATAACTTAATATTTTGTTGCACAACCTTTTGAGGCAATCACTGCAATTAAACGATTTCTGTATTTGTCAATGAGCGTTCTGCAGCTGTCAACAGGTATTTTGGCCCACTCCTCATGAGCAAACAGCTCCAGTTGTCTCAGGTTTGATGGGTGTCTTCTCCAAATGGCATGTTTCAGCTCCTTCCACATATGTTCAATGGGATTCAGATCTGGGCTCATAGAAGGCCACTTTAGAAATAGTCCAACGCTTTTCTCTCAGCCATTCTTGGGTGTTTTTGGCTGTGTGTTTTGGATCGTTGTCCTGTTGGAAGACCCATGACCTGCGACTGAGACCAAGCTTTCTGACACTAGGCAGCACATTTCTCTCCAGAATGCCTTGATAGTCTTCAGATTTCATCGTACCTTGCACACTTTCAAGACACCCTGTGCCAGATGCAGCAAAGCAGCCCCAAAACATTACTGAGCCTCCTCCATGTTTCACCGTAGGGACAGTGTTCTTTTCTTCGTATGCTTGGTTTTTGAGTCTATGAACATAGAGTTGATGTGCCTTACCAAAAAGCTCCAGTTTGGTCTCATCTGTCCAAAGGACATTCTCCCAGAAGCTTTGTGGCTTGTCAACATGCATTTTTGCAAATTCCAGTCTGGCTTTTTTATGAGTTTTTTTCAGCAGTGGTGTCCTCCTTGGTCGTCTCCCATGAAGTCCACTTTGGCTCAAACAACGACGAATGGTGCGATCTGACACTGATGTACCTTGGCCTTGGAGTTCACCTTTAATTTCTTTGGAGGTTGCTCTGGGCTCTTTGGATACAATTCCAACGATCCGTCTCTTCAATTTGTCATCAATTTTCCTCTTGCGGCCACGTCCAGGGAGGTTGGCTACTGTCCCGTGGGTCTTGAACTTCTGAATAATATGAGCCACTGTTGTCACAGGAACTTCAAGCTGTTTAGAGATGGTCTTATAGCCTTTACCTTTAAGATGTTTGTCTATCATTTTTTTTTCGGATGTCCTGGGACAATTCTCTCCTTCGCTTTCTGTTGTCCATATTCAGTGTGGTACACACCTTTTCACCAAACAGCAGGGTGACTACTTGTCTCCCTTTAAATAGGCAGACTGACTGATTATGAGTTTGGAAACACCTGTGATGTCAATTAAATGACACACCTGAGTTAATCATGTCACTCTGGTCAAATAGTTTTCAATCTTTTATAGAGGTACCATCATTTTTGTCCAGGCCTGTTTCATTAGTTTGTTTTTTTAAATAATTATGTTAATCAACAATTCAAAAGTAATGGCTGTTTTTGATGATTTAATTTTCAATAATTTTTTATTTATTGTTACTTTTGTGAGTTTCAAGTGATTTCAGTGAGAATTGTGGGTTTTTCCTTCTTTAACTGAGGGGTACCAACAATTTTGTCCACGTGTGTATACGGCAGGGGAAATAAGTATTAAATGCATCAACAGTCAATATATTTCTGACGGGGCTGTTGACATGAAATTTTCTCCAGATGTCGGTCACAACCAAAGTAATCCACATAGACAAACAAATCAAAACAAATAAGTCCATAAATGAAGTTATGTGTAATAAAGCTCCTCTGCAGTTATGTGTGGGTTTTGTTTTGCTACCTGCCCAACAGACATGCAGGTTTACCTGAAGGTTTTCTTGTCAGAACTGCCATGTCTTAAAGGGGAACTTTGTTTTTTTTTCAACTTGGGGTCTGTTTTCATATGTCATTTCATACATGTGAGTGATGGAGAAATGAATTTTCGACATAGCTCCAGTATTTAGCCAGGCAGGCAGCTTAGCAGCTCAGCTAGCGAAAAGTATGGGGCAACTCCCCCCCCACACACACACACACACTCGTTGAGTGTCCCACACAACACACTAGAGATGAGAAGTGAACGAAAACCTCCACGTTACTTGGTGATCGCTATTTGTTGTGGTCTGTATCCAAATGTCAGGACGCTAGAAAGCAAATCTCATTCCGAAATCGCGCGATAGCTTGCGCCAAAACACCGGTTTTGTGGGACACTCGTTGAGACTGTCCGAGCCAGTCAGTGTGGGGAAAAAAAGCACGTTAGGGCGGACTTTGACGCGAGGGGGCAAGTTGCCCCATACTTTTCGCTAGCTGAGCTGCGAAGCTGCCTGCCTGGCTAAACACTGGAGCTATGTCGAAAATTCATTTCTCCATCACTCACATGTATGTAATTACATATGAAAACAGACCCCAGGTTGAAAAAAACCGAAATTCCCCTTTAAGGACATTTTGTACAATGGCAACAAGTGGTTTATAGCTTTTTGTAGCCTTCACCTGCTTTTAAGGGTTCTGATTTTCATTTTCAGAACCTGAGTCAGCTGCTTAGAGAAGCCCATGATTGATTAAGAAAACGCATTAGTCCTTTGCGGACTATTTAAAAAGACACTTGTTGGCCCGCCTTGTGACTTTTAATGAGTTCATGAAGTTCTGAGTATTTTAACAAGCAGGGCTGTTTTATAATTGTTAGGTTCATAGAATTAAAATATGCCTTAGCATTTGAAGAGAAGATCATTTTGTTGTTTGTATTTACTACTTTTCACTTTAAAAATCAACAACTTGTGTCATCAGACCTTACAGTTTTTTAGCAAAGCTGTATACAGACAGTAACCTATATAAATATAGGAAGATATGAGGCTTTATTCAGTATATGGTATATATGAGTTTACACACATTAATTTGTGCCAAAGTGCCTGGCATTTATATTACAGCCACCTAAAGAGAAAAATGACACCAGTCAGATAAAATGTGTGCCAGAAAACTAGAACAAGAGACAAAACCTGACAGTGGTGCTTTGTATGGTCTTTGTTGTCCAGGTGGCCTGTAAAACCATGTTGAGGGGGTCCAACCTGCTTGCTAACCTCAGGGACACCGCAGGTAAAACTAAAATGAACACAGCTGTTTGAAATTTTGCTTGCATCACCTGCTCTTAACCAAATGAATACAGCTCTTCCTTGTTTAACTGGTTCACAGGTGACTTAAGGCTAAAATCATGCCACATTGTTTTGGATTTAATTGTCATGGAATCTTATAATGAGTATGGAGAGCTTGGAAATAAGCTTTTTGGTGCACAATCAGATGTATTTCATGTCTGCAGGCACTAGAGGGCAGTGGGCAGCTTCATACAGCTTGCAGGACGCTTGCTTGCAAATACTTGTGTCCATCCATCTGTTTTCTGTGCACCACTTCATGCCCTGTAGGATCACCATGGGCTGGAGCATAACCCAGCTGACTTATGGTGAAGCCAGGAGACACCTGGACAGGTAAC